>NW_024539956.1:0-26612 GCF_016647785.1 Suillus fuscotomentosus | reverse complement strand
CGCTACATTCCGACGGCGACAACAAACAAACGCCCTCTCTATCGCCGTCTTCTCTCCATGACATAGTATCCTCCACTTCGAAGAAGCGACGGTTACAGTCCCCCCATGGAGAAAATCCCGCAATTCGCTCTCGACCACAGACGGAATCGGCAAATGTGCCAGAGGTAACGTCGAAACGTGCAGCTATTCCAGCCTCCCCTCGCGGTGAAGGTAGACTTCCTACTCTCACTGAGTTGCTGGCAGCCACCCCTCAACCGAAGTCACGCCAGGGGCCTCCTTTGAAAAATATACTTCGTGCCGAGAGTGAGCCTTCACCACATGCCGCCAAGGAAAACCCTTCGCCTGCAAAGTCTTACTTCTCAACCCCGGGTTCGGGGGCGTCTGATTCCCCTACGTCCAATCACAATCTCCTTCTTCACTCGCCTGTCAGCCCAATGCGGTCATTCGCTCAAAATCCAAACGCATTTCTTCCGCAGTTTAACTCCACCCAGGCTGGAGGTTCAGGTCACAACGAGAACGAGTAGTGGCGTCTTTGGAGGGGGTTATCGTTCCCAGTTTGATGTGTAAAGACATGTCGATCGTGTTAGTGAATTATTGGAGGAAAGATGTTGACTTTTGTGGTGGTTGCGTGATGTACCATCAGTGGAAGAACTGGAAGCCAGTCCGGAATAGTGATTATCACAACATAGCCTTAGGCAATACCCGCGAACGTGCAAGCTGCTGACTAGTCGCACCCCACTTCTCGTGTATTTTAGTCGCAACTTGTTGCTTTACTAGGAAGAAAAACATAGTTTCAAATCGAGTCTGGGCCCCAGAAGGAGGTTGAAGGGAAGAATGCGCCCATCACTGCCTTGAGGCAAAGTAAGATACCGAACTTCCATATTGGGGACGCGTCTTGATCACGTGGATATGGTATTGGTTCGATAACAGCGCGTGTTGGACCCAACTACGACCACGAACCGGACAGCCACAGAGGCTTGTCCTCGTCGCCGCCCACGATGAGCATGCGAGACTCACGCCTTTCCCTTAATGTCCGTCAGAACGATGCTCTCAGTGAATTGAAAACTGTATGTCATTTATGTCACCCTGGGTCCAACTAACGTCTGTGGCATTTAGTTAAGAAGAAATTCCTGCTTGCCAATAAGCACATCACCAAGTATGTCGCCCTGTCAAGTTTAATCTAATTAGAAAACAGCTCACTGTATGACAACAGACTAATTCGAACTCTCAGCGTCCGCATCGAGGAGCTTAACGCTCAAATATCCACCCTATACGTCGAGAACCTCAGACTACGAGCATCCGAGATTGCACTCGCGGCACAGCTGAAGAAAGAGCAGGAAAAGTCCAGGAAGATAATGGCTGATGCTGATGCTGCGGCGAGTTCCATATCCCGAGAACCCACCTGCTGTCGCTGAGATTCAGCTAGACTGCTAATTTGGTCAAACATCTGACTTTTTTGCGGCAGTCATTTGGTATTGCCCCTGGGGTAGCTTCTCCCGCCAAAGAGAAGCCAGCGTCTAGAGCTCGTCGACCGCTCATAGATCCAAATGCGTCACCACAAATGCCCAAACTTTCACGTGCGCCCAACGTACCGGGCATATACGAAGACGAAGAATTGACCTCTTCTCCGCAAGGAGATGAAGAGGAGGCAGAGCATATACCTAGTCCTACTATCCGGCGAAAAACCAAGTCAAGACTTGCAGCATCTCGCCTGCCATTACCCGCCCGAGTTTCCTCGCCTCCGCCACTACCAACGCCACCGCAAGCTCCTGCAGAAGAGCGAGGGTCGTCAAACAAGAGGAGAACAGGGAGAAGGGAGGGTGGGTTTCTCAGTGTAAGTACGGATGGTGATAGGATAATTCTACCCAGAGCTGCTAGTCCCGCCTTCGGGTCTCCTGCTCGTAGGGAGGCTGGTTTGGCTGAGGACGATGAGGAACAAGAAGCTGTCAGGAAATCGGGACCACCGCCAACTCAGGATGATGATTTGGACTACGTACTACCAGCAAAGAAAGAGAAGGAGAAAAAGACAAAGCAGGTTGAACGAGAGTTACCATCGGAAGAGGGTGAGGCTACTACTTCATCACGAGTGCAGGAAAGGAAACGACGAAGACGCGAGGAGTACTCGGGCCTCAAGGATGTCACAAACTCACCCAGAAGCCGTGCTATGTTACCACTGTTAAACATTAATGCACCAGGTACGGCGCACGTTTAGGCAACGCGAAATGCGGACACATGCGATCATGTCTTCTCTAACTGATCGATTTGCAGATCGGGATCGACAGCACACGCCTGATACGGATGGAACAACGCCAATATCCGGAGTCACGTCGCTGGCAACAACCCGGAGCTTCTTATCCACGCCAGCTACCACTCCTACAACGACATCTCAGATCCCTCAGTTGCCGACACCTCGAACATCTTTTAGTCCGGTCCCTCCGCCGTGTGCTTCTACTTCTGAAGAAGCCCCTGTTGGAGGGCGCGAACGTCGTACACGGAAAAGTGTCAACTATGCTGAGCCCAAGCTCAACACGTAAGTCCCATCCCTTGCACAATTTCGCTATGACTCATGGTCCAAACCACTAGGAAAATGCGGAAACCTGATGGTCCACCGATGCAGCCTACAGCTGCTCCAGGGCTGAAGAAGAGATCATCCACAACTAGTGTTCAAAATGATGATCCTGAGCACAGACCCTCCTCAGAAGGGTCTTCGCAGTCCAAGACTTCAATCCCTGTTGCTCGTTCTTCGTCCGGCACGAGTTCGTCATCCTCAGCTACCGCAAATACTGTAGTGAAAAGGAAGAAATCACGCCCTCACGTCGAAGTAGACGACGACGAAAGCGAAGGTGCCCAAGCTGATGCCGAATACGGGAACATCAATGGTTGGGTGAACGTTGAGGGGCGTCGACGGAGCGCACATCAAAGTGCCGTCCGTCGTGCACTCGAAGCTGATGACGGCAGACGGCATAGCCTGGCTGTATGATTTTGTTCTGGTTGATGCTGTACCTTGGTTCTATACATGGTATCCTTCCGCGTAGGATTATTCTAAGTATACTATTGATCATGACGATATGAAACGCTCTCAAGTACAAACAAGCAAGTATGCCACTATCATACAAATACCATATATTTTTTGTAATTCTACGTTCCTGAGGATCGAGAAGATTCAGTTTTCGTGGACACGATTGGGTCAGCAGGGTAACATCTCTACAAAGATTCATTGCATAGGGTCAATCGCAACCCTTCGTCGTTTAGTGACAGCTACAATTCATATAACCACAACTATGTTCGTTTGACATCTCAACTTTCACAAACTTACACCTCAACCGACCACATGAGCTATCAGGAACTTGTGTCAAGTGAGGACAGCTCAGAAATATGCCTATAAACAATTATTAACGTGACAGGACATATTTATGAGGGATACTCACGGCAGCATTGGGGGGGCTCGCAGCGCCGCCAAGACTGAACAAGGAAAAGGACACTGATTTGAGATACAGCTCCATACAGAATGGAAGGCGACTAACATGTTCAAAGGCCAAGACGTGAAGAAGAACGTAGAGCGACCTGTCTCTTGGCACAACACTGAGAGAGCTTCAAGATCAAACAATTCACCTATTTGGATAGAAATGAAAATTGTATGCAGAAGATTGTTATGAGGCACAGACCAATAGGCATCCCATAGAGGCTTACATCCGTAGTTGTCAGGGGTGAAAATATTTTGGGAAGAGCCGAAACTTACCCGAGAATCGTCTGCGAGGTCGCGGGAATTTAGCGCAGCGATAATGCTAGTGGGTAGACTGACCTGGTGAAGCTGCGTTCCCATTGGCGCGGGCCAGCACTATTAATACGCAATTAGCTGGTCAGGCTTACGATAGTACCCACGGGGAACTCACCTCCATAGATGGTTGGTCAGATGCGATAGCAGCAAAGTGATTATTCCTGCAGGCACAATCAGGCCATTATTTGGTAACATCTGATGACAAAATACCAGAGGAAGCGTTTCATATCTTCACTTTGTTCTATTCCAGCGCTGTATTTTGTTTTGCTAAGCGAAAGGGGCGTCAGGATACGGATGGGGTTGCATACAATGTTTCCTTTTCTGAGCCGCCTCTCAAATCGGCCTTTGCTTCATTAGTGCTCGCGTAGTATTTTTGGATAAATCCAACGCGCAAGAGAAGGATATCCCCTTGTCGGAACTCAACCCCTTGTTTCTTCGCGATGTCCTCCAGTTCGGCAACAGTGATTGGATGACTCGTCCAGGGATCGTAAGGTAGGGCTTCGCCGTTGGCCGTATAATACCTTACCACATCCAGGAAAACGCCGCGGCCGCATATACCATGATTAGCCCAGTCTAGAGATAGTACTCAGTCATACTATACGGGGCAGCGGGTTTGTGGACCCACTGTGTATCCCAAGTTTGACTTTTGAATAATCGATCTCACTCGGGTCGTGTAATTCCATTTCGCCCTCAGAGAGAGTTTCGGCGGGAGTGCTAACAAGATCCGTGAGTTCTGTCGAAGCCCTCGATGTACGAAATCGATATACTTGTTGTAGAACACGTTGTGTTCTGTTAACCCATAGTGCTTCAAACCGTCCCACTGAGAACCTGATTGTGTATTCTGCAAATTTAGTTTAGTGAAGTGCCATTCGTCAGTCGGGCTTGAGTGGGACATACTATATGGATAACATCATCCCGGATAGGTATGGTGGGGCCATGCTTCGCGAAGGTAGTGATCGATGGAATCTTACGCTCGAAAACGGGCTTGCAAGGGAAGATCAATGGACACTGAAGGAAAATGCGGCGATTATCTGCTTACCCTCGAGGGGAAGTGGATTGGCCTGGTTAGTAGTATTGTAAGGCTCATCTTTTACGCGGGAGCCGTATTGCTCGCACCAATTCAATGAAACTGTACGCCCTAGGCTATCATTGACAACAAGACGCATGATTGGCTGTCATATCATTTCGGCTCTTGTGATAAACGTACCGAATCTCCTCCTGAGCGGCTTGTGCCACTAGCTCGGGAGTGAGTAGGTTAATCGTGCCTAGCTCATCGTCCTTGCCCCATACATCCCACGCACATCCCTTGAAATCATGAAAGCTTGGCAGTTCATCGAATGTAGGGAGCGCTCCGACTGTCCGCAGGTTTGATATCAGTGATCACCTCATCTCTCTCCACCCTTCCGAGAGAACATACGTTTCAAACGAGATGTCATGACTGTTGCCGCGTGATTGGAGAAGTATCGACACATTGGTAAGTATATATACCCCTCATTTACGTGCGGAGTAATGAGATTCCCTTATCGTCATACCTTCACACCTGGACCAGCAGACAGGTCAGAGGTGCAATTTATACTGATGAGAACAAGAAGAGAAATATAAATACACGCCACGGGAACGTAGTACAGGTCCGAGATAAGATGCTCGTGGCAATCCTATCCCCTGATGAATGGATGAATTAACGCTTCCTTGGGAGTAATCCGCCTTGCTGGATCAAGTGCCATACACTTGTCCAACAAATCGATGAATGAGGTGAGCAACTTCATCTCGTCATCCTTCATCTTGACTGATGCAGGTGGCATGAGACGGGCGCGGAGGTCACGGCTAGGTTTGGAGACGTGAACCTTGCGGACAACATTCTGGTAGAACAATCAGCTGACAGGAAAAATTATTAATAAGAGATCACATTGACTCACGGCACCAGTGACACGGTCCGTCTCTACGCTCTCAAACCCACCCATTTCATCAAAATACATTTCTCCGAACTTCGCCTTCTTGATCATTTTGGTATTGAACCTTCCCTTGAGCTCCATCATGAGTAAAAGCATTTGATTGTTCGACCGGCCAGGGAAAAGGATTTTCCCCGTGTATAATTCATAGAGTGTGCACCCAATTGACCAGATATCGAGCGCTGGATCATACGGGACTCCGAGGACTAAATAAAATGACGTTAGTTTTTAACTTCGACAGAAGTATAAGCAACGTACTGATCTCAGGCGCACGATAAAAACGACTAACAAGATAGGGGGTGATGTCATTTTCCGACGCATCCGACGCTGAGCCTAAGTCGCACAGCTTCAATAACGTCTTCTGTTCATTAACCTGAATTTGTCGTTAGTGAATCGACAGGTGCCAGAGCTAAATCGAATCTCACCAATATGTTGTCAGGCTTGATGTCTGCATGCATGATGTTGACTTTCTTGAGAAGACTTAACGCAAGGAAAAGTTGGTGTGCATAAGCTCTGACGGCCTTGATGTTCAGACCGACATCCTTGCCAAAGCGCTTCACAACATCTCGAAGGTTCATGCTAGAGGAATTTTTGTCAAACATCCAGGAATGAAATTAAAAAACCTCCAACCTCATAGACTCAAACACAAGACAAAGGTGTCCGCGATGTTCAAAACTTCTCTCTAGCCGGACGATGTGCTTCTTGTCTTCTGGGTCAGCCTGTTTTAACTTGTTCAATATCTGCACCTCCTTCAGACCAGCACGATGCCTGCATGCTGCTTTAGCATACTCAGAAGTATCATATGGCGAAAATGTACGAACATAGATTCCTGACTCCTGATGATTTTGATGGCCACCTCTTTGCCGGTTTCTGCATCTTGAAGAACGCGTGCCCGGACAACATTGGCAAACATTCCCTTCCCAAGAGAGGAGAAGACCTGGTACCGACCACCATCAAGTTGCTCACCAAGGATAACTTGGTAATAACCCTCATGATCTGAGGCGGAGTCTAATGTCGTTGTGATAAGGGCGGGTGCTGCTTTTTTCTGCATACAAGGTCAGACATCGTTGACGGACAAAATAGTGAGGGCATACAACAACTTTCTTGACTTTCTTTCGCTTCTTCTCGGTTGTGGCTGCTGCGAACATGTCATCCACATCGTCGTCGTCGTCCTCCTCTTCCTCGATAGTTTCTACATCCATGGGTTCGTCTTTGAGGACTCGCCTTTGTTCGTCCTCTCGGCGATCTAGGCTGGGGTCATAGTCGGCAGCAGATATCTGATCTGGTGCACCATCTTGCATCTTCGCACGAACATCTTCATCGTCCTCGTCTTTAGCAAGTTCAAAGATACTATCATCTGGTTGTGGAGATGCAGAATCTCGTTTGCCTGCATGATACTATACATTAATCCGCGCGAGATATTTTTGGAGAGAACCTTACTCATTGAATCATGCCTCACTTTAGAGGAGTCGGCTGCTGAACTTGCGGAAGTATCGACAGCACTGTGGGGCTGAAGTGTATCAGATACAGGTGCAACAGGTTGCGGTTGGACCGCACTACTAGGCCCAGGGCTGGGGCTGACGCTCTTATTAGCACTAGCTAACCCGGAGTCCCTGGCTAAAAGGGCTTGACGCCTGGCACGGCGAGCGGCTCGAGCGGCTGCCTCTGCAGCAGCTGTATCGATCTCGAGATCAAGTTCTGGATCAGGTTGTGGAGGAGCAATAGGCTGTACCGGCTTCTGAATATGAGTGACCTCTGAGGGAGTTTGTGTGGATGGAGTCAGAGATGCTGCACGGGCGCTACGCGTAGGAGAAATTCTTGACAAAAAGAAGTGGTGTGAAAGAGTATTCATACACTTGGATGCGTTGATACTTACTCGCCTTCTTCTTTGTCTGAGTAGTCCTTAGCTTGATAGGAATGTCCATTGGTTGGTGCAGGTGAACGGCGATTCCGAGGTGGAGTTCGACGACGATATTCATCTTTTCGATTGTCTTCTCTACGGCGATGTTCTCTGTCGTGATCGCGGTCTCTTTCACGGTCACGATCACGATCACGGTCGTCGCGCCTGTCTTTGTCTCTGTCCCAGTCTCGAGAATGGTCGCTAGGCCTCCTCGAGTCTTCTCTGGACCGTCTAGGCTCCCGCTTATCGATACTGTCTCGTCTGCTACTGCTAGATTTGCTACGTTTATCTGTGGGAGACTTTAGGTGTACATCCCGCCAGTCTCTAGGTTCGTCTCTGTGCCTCTTGTGCGAGTGAGATTCGGCTGCGTGACCCTCCCAAGACCGCTTTGATCCTGCTGATGTGTTAGTCATCTTCTTCGAAAGCAATTCGGTTTACGGGACACCGCACGATCAACAAGGAAACGTTGGAAGGATGTGGGAGTGAGGCGGAAAATGAACGAGCTCGTCTTCGTGCTTGCTGACGAGGAATGTGGAGAGCAACAAACAGTCGATCAAGCACACTCCGGATCCAGTAACTCCGGATGGTCCGTGCGCATATCATCAATTGATTAGACTTAATGATTCTAAGTGATATATAAACAACGTTGATTAATGACTAATGTTAATTCCCTCTCCTCTCTTGCAATATGGTAAATCGCCTTGGTGCCTGGAGAAGGGAAGAGAGGAAGTTAGGCCGCGTGGCGTGTGACTCGAATTGCAGATGATCTTGTGGTCATCCGGGCCTTGTTTGAGGCTGACACTGAGGTACTCGGAAGACGAGTGCGGAAGCCAGCAGCTGCCATCCTATTGAGCCGTTGCCCACTACGCTGAAGATCCTTATGGGTGGCTGCATCATCAGAGTCGGAAGGATCTTCAGATGAAGAGTCCGCTGTGAATTCTTGTCGTTCATCAGAAGACTCGTCAGATTGTTCTTCGTCGGTGAAGAGACTACTCCCTTCCTTCAGAAGGTGGTCCTCCACATCCTGCTGCTCTTGGAATGTCTCGGCCTCCGGGCGACGAATTGAAATGTGTGATCCTTGACTGTCCAACCCGACACCCTCGTAAATGTGAGCTTGAGAATCATCGCCTTCGACCACATTTCGTTCGGCATCTTCTTCGGGAACCTCCTCTAGCTCCGGTTCTTTCTTTTTACCCTTCGCCGAAACTACTCTCTGACGCTTCGATGCCGGTGCAGGTTGTGGAGGCAGGTCAACTGACTGCGATCTTGCCCGAGTGTGGCGATATGGTGCGTCAGAAGCGGCCACAGCAGGTTGATTACCGCGAGATTTGCTCAACGTTCGTATACGTTTGACCTGTGACTGACTTTCAGTGCCGGCAGCAGAGGTGCGCACTTCGGCAGCGGGGCTTTGTTCTCGCTGGGCTCGCCCACGGCGTGAATGTGGCCTTCGCGCAGCTCGCAGGGGCTGTGCAATTGAAATAGCCTGTGAGCTCATCGACGCCGCTTGAACCACAGCAGTAGCTCGAGTACTCGGAGCCCGTCTGGATCGTATGTCGGTGGGTGAATCGACTAAGGTTTGCTGCGTAGCCAATGGTCCATCGGATTGAGTTGTTGGAACGTCATGCTCAGGTGATCGCGGCACTGGTAACACATTGAGTCTGCCCAGAATGAATACCGTAAAGTAACTAGTTAAATAGTTGTGATACATTGTACAAAAAAAACTTACTGAGGCATTTGATCATTGTCGAAACTAATCGCACCATCGAGCGCCCCCCACGCTTCCGGTGATCTCCTATCGTTCTCATTCGGAATTTGGCCAGGACTACCATGACCACTACCCCATCGTCCCTTCTCCACAGCGGGAGTGCGAGGTTCTGATGCTGTAGCTGGACTGGCCACACGCTGTCGCTTCCGAGGCGACTCCCCTTGGAAATTTGCACGCTGAGACGTATCAGGATCATCGCGACGCCGCCTACGCAATTGAGGCCGTGCAGCGCTAGGTTCATGATTGCGCATGTCGTTATCTTGAACTTGGTCACGGGCTCGTGGAATACCGTTGGGCACCCGGTTATTCAAGTCATCAGATGCAGCACCACGCTCTGCTTGTTGTTCCAGTTCCTGATCGCTCTCCTCTTCCTCTTCCTCCCTGTGCACTATCTCTCCGTGTTTAAAGCGACGCGAGCGTGGATCGTGACCGAAACCATGAGCCACAGGTTTGAGCTGCGCCGCATACATGGCAATCATAGGATCAAAACGCACGCGATTCATCCTGTAACGCTCACGCCAGGATTGCCATGTGTGCCTTTTCGCCCACTCTTTGTATTCAGGCTCATCAGCCTTGGAAGAGAATTAAGATGCGTATGCACAAGATTTAATTACGCACCAGCTCCTCTGTCAACTCCTGGTACAACAAATTCCCAGTGCGTCCCCCATCAGAAGGATCAGGATAGACAGTTGCAATGTAAAATGCGAGATGATCGTCATCATCTGTGGTAAAGGGTACGCGTCTGATAGGTGGATCAGTAAACGAGACATAGGAGCAGAAGCGAAATGTCATACACGCGCCCACCCGGAGCACCGGGCATACCCTTCCTTGGTGGAGGACGATGTTCATATTTTCTAGCTCTGATGCATTTACGGACAAAATCCCGCGACTCGATATAGACGCCCTGCTGCCAGAGGACATGTGAGCGGTAGTAGCGCCGGCGGATATGCTCGATGTCGGCTTCTTCATCAACTAAAATCACGTTGGCTCGTTTCTCATCCCCGCATACATAACCGCCATGTCTCTACAATAATCAAATAGAATCAGCAATTGGAGGCTTCTACATTAAACAAGATAGTACCGTGATTTTCTGTTCGAGTACATCGCGCCCTTCCCTGACACTCGTATGGAAAAAGAAGGCTACGGGATACTCATCTTTCACAAATATGTCACCCTCATCATTGGATCCAGCAGACCGATTTCGTCGCGCGGCATCCGCGAAAGGCATGGTGGTGGTCAGGATTCAAAAGAAGTAAAGTATGACCCGAAAGTGCATAAATCGACAAGCAATCGACAAGCTGAGCTCGAAATTCAGAACCCCGCATTGTGGTTAGGGTTAATCAGATTTCCTAATGTTGTATACCTAACCCTAATGATCAATGACAAATCTGCTTCTCTCTCATCACACGTCGAAAATCAGATTTTGGTCACAGCTCGCTGAGCGTTGAAACGTTGAGGACTCTGTCTTCAAGCATCAAATCACAGAAAATACTGACTACTTTTACCCTGATTTAGATGAGTGAACGTCCGTGTTCATACCATACCTCTGACGCTCAGGACTCTGGGCTCAAATGTTGGAATGTCGTGCCAACAAACAACAAATGCCTGACCTTACTGATCATAACGAGCAAGGAGGGTCACGGCCAAACCCAACCCACTTTTGTGTATGACGAGCTCTTACTGTCAATTCCGTAAGCATCGTGATTTCATTGGCTCAACTCGCCTCGGCGTGTACAATAGGTCTTCCGGAGAGTACCAAGCCCTGGGGTTCCCCACCCCACCACATATGACTGCAAGGCTCCATCCAAAGCCATTTTCTAACTCTTTCTGCTAGCGAGTTCCGAAAACATACACTTTTAATGCCGTTGGTTTGATTGCGGCTTAGCTCACGAATGGAGACTGGTGGAATCATGGACATGCACAGCCATGATGATTCTGAAGATCTGCTCGTCATGCTAAGAAGTAAACTAGTGATAGCCCATCCCGCCACTTCCAAGCACCGAATTTGAACGCTTTATGACAGTCGACTTAAGCGCTGCCACGCATCTCACTCGCAATGCACTAGACGGTGACTATCCACACTCAGCAAGTGCACCAGGTCATGTGTGAACTCCCTCGATCGCGCTAGTAACCGGTAAGTACAGTATGTACTTACCCTAACAGTACTTGGTGTCAAGTTTGTCTTCTATTCATACTATCACTACAGTTATTTCTTGTCGAAGCGATGAGGCTGGATATACATACTGTATGGCGCGAACTTCGATGATTCTTGTATGTATGAAAGTCCGGCTACCAACGTATCAAACTAGTTCGGCAAGATAAAATAAAGCATATCAAATCGTGATGCGAGATGTCCATGGTGATAAAAACATACAATAGTGATTTCTTCCTATACACCAGGATACCAAAAAAACTGCAGAATTATGACCTAGAGACAACCTAGAGATCATCATTATCGGTTGTCTGACCAAGGTCAATCTGCACCTCTGACTCCATGTAAAAGCTGGGGAAGATAGATACAACGTCCTCTAGATACCAGAAGCAATCGCGAGGATGCTTGCTGACGTATGGAGTACCTTGGTCAATAGGACTGGTGGAACTCTCCACATCTTCACAGCGAGCCATTTGCACCCATGTACCACACAAGCCAAGGCCGACATGGAAGCAATCTATAGACGCTGGATCTATGAGTATAGTCAAGTTGTCACGACACGGATTGAATGCCTCAGAAGGGGAGTGGACACCAGACACATCGATGTTGTCCGCGAACGGGTCCTCGACGACGGCTCCGCGACTAGAAGACGTGATGATAGGTCTCGTAATATCAAGAAGTTCATCTGTTGGGGTGCGAATCCAAGGTTCCAACACGACACGAGCGAAGCGACTTCCTAACTCCTGCTCAATCGCTGTAGAGGGAATATCTGGAACTGAGTTGATATCTTCTGGCAGCATTATTTCTTTGACTTTGCGCGTGGAGAACTCGACGACACCAGCCGTATGCGTCAAGGGCAATTGAGTTGGGCCGAGGAAGGTAAGCAGTGAATCAACTTTGACATCAGTCCACGATACCGTAGTGTTCTGCCCTGTAGTGATGGCTGCAGCCCAAGGGTCATTCGCCGGAGGAGGGGAAATGTTCGTGCCATCACCGGGCCCGAAGGTGTCATCCAAAACCTCCTTCGCCATCAACGAGTCAAGGACAACATCTGAGGATACGATTTCAGTGTGATCAGCTTTGAGCGCCTCCTCAAATGTGCCAACCGCCGACGAAGCAGGTGTATCAGTATCATCCTCGGAGTCAAGAGTGGTGGAGATGTACATGCTGAGGCTTCCCCTGTATCCCCAGCACTCCTTGCACGCAGCATCGAACATGCCCGGCAAAACTCGTGCAACCCTAGCCGTCAAAGGAAGCTCCCTGATAGCGAGCTCGGCAACAACTACCGCACGGTTTAAGTTTTCGGTGCGAGTCTCGAAACCAGCGAAAACTCGGTTCCGCTGCATGAAACGGAGGAAAAAGTGGAGTACTGTGGGTGCAATGAAAAGGTTGCGTTCCGACCTGCGTGACCCATGAATACCAGAACAACAAGTACGGAAGTAGACAAACTTGCCAGATTAAACCTTTATCTCGCATGTATGAAGACATGAAGACCTTGATGGACTTCTCCATGTCTTCAAGGAAAGTTTCAAGTAAACGAGCCATGATATCTTTCTCCCCTTCCTTTGGCTCTAGCTGTTTGCCTGGATGGGCGACCTGTTCCAGTGGATCTTGTATAATGTCGAGGTTTATTTGTTTTGCTTTTGGGACATCATCGTTATCCGAGACATCACCATCCCCTTCACAAGTCATGTCTGTATTTCCCTTAGACTTCTTGACTTTGCGGTAGATCGGCAAGCTAGACAGAAGGCCGATGTACAAACGAAACTGCAGAAATAAATCAGAACACTCAAACAACACGAGAAAGTCTATACATGATCCCATAATGATCTAACTCCAGAAGATATCGGCGGCCAAGTACGACCGATCCGGAAATCATCCGCAGCTTGGTGAACCCGATCGATGAGGTTGTTCCGCCTGGATGACGGAGATTAGTTATTTCACATGTGAACAAGAAGAGAAGATAAGTACAGTTCTATTGGCTCGCTCGTGGTGCGCGAACTTTCACCCTCTTCCCATTCCTCCCACCAAGGTACAATTCTTCCTGTAGCGTCCGCGCTCTGTCCTGCATTTCTGCGTCGTCTTCTGTCTTTATTTCTCTGAATGACCTCTTCATCGGAGAGAACCTTCACGGTAGGTAAGCCACCAAGAGCGTCAACTTCGATTTCTTCTCCAGTCTCTGTTCTAAGGCGTTTGTAGCCGTATGGCGTAAAATCTTTGAAAGGAATTATGGTGACACCGTGCGGTGCTGCTGGAAACGGGGGAAAAGTTGGAGGCAAGTCCTTAGGACCAGACTTTTTGTGGAAAGATACGGATTGTTTCTTGGGCTCTGGGTTAATCGCCATTGTGAGAATCTTGGTTCAAGAACAAAGGTCTTTGTTGCATTGGGTATTTACATAGATTTTTGATTTATACGAGTCCGCGAGTGCATCTAAGTAATAATACAATTTCAATCTCAGCGAATGCTGTAGTTCATATTACATAATAATAGATGTTCGACTTGACTCGGAGTCAGTCTGGTTACTTGGTAGTGCCTGTCAGTATTATGTACATGGTGGCACCGTGGGGTGGGTATTGTTTGTTCATCGCCTGCTTATATGCCCCGAGTCATGGTATTGGCGCTGGGCGTCGCTCTATGCTCTAGTTCGTGTTTCGGTCTTCGAAGTCCCGAAATCGAAGTTGTGGGCGGTGAGTCATTCCAAGTCCACGTTCTCCTTCAAGTTAGGAGGGCCCTAGACTAGTATACGGAGTAACGGGGCGTGAAACTGGGGCCAATCACGAGTGTCCATATTCCTTAGCGATATGACCCTTCGCTTATCCTTGGCAAAAAATGATCCACTTCAGACCACTTTCTCTTGCCCAGAGCGTGCCATACACTACACCTCTGACACAGTGACACGTAATCGACCCTTCCTTCAGGGTGGAAGTAAAGCTACCACGACGATTTGGAAACATGTCGTTGGAGAATCTATCCACGTGGGCATCATTGAGTGGCCAGCTAACCCTAATGACCGGCCCACAGTGGTGGTGGGGTCTAGGACAATCGAGATGATAAAGATGGGACTATTTACATCGTAAGAAACTTACCTAGCGAAATTAAATGTTCATCGCTAATGAATTTCCAAACAGTCCGGAAAAGTTTCAGGGAATTCACAGCGAGTGGTATGAGTGGCAAATCCGTCAGTCTCGCGCGCAAGTGAGTATCTATGCTGTTGTACAGCATGTAAGGCCATCAGCTGGTTACTGATTAATTCCATATGGACAGCTCGTGCCATTAGAGGTCGCTCGCTCACAGGCATGCATCGCCACTTTTGTAACCACGGTTACACAGGCTCTGTTCAGAAAAAAGAAGTCTGCTGCGCTTCTCATATCACCGGAAGCAGTACACATCTTGGATGATATTGTTGTCACCTTTATTTACTTTGAGAATCAGTGGCGGGAGAGAGAGCAAGCAAGATCTCGGGGATGGGACGCAGGTTATGCTGCTGGTGCTCTCTAATGGATATTGCATTAACCAGATCTGTATATACATACATAGGTCAATGCGAGATAACAAGGAGAAGGGGTGGGCGGTGCCCCACTCAACCTTCACAACAATTCAATCCTCAACCTTCTTCAACATGACAATTCCTGAAAATACACAAGCGACGTGAAAGAGAAATATTAACGCGAAAGAACAAGACAGCGTGACATCCAGTACATAAAGTCAACAGTTTCAGACCCGGGACTGAGATGACTCTGTAGCTTCAACGAGACAGTCCTTTGTGCGCAGGTCAGGTGCTGAATACACAAAAATCATTAACCAATGAGAACACATCTGTGCAAGTTTCTCTCCTTTGGATAACATAAGGAGGCAGGACTGCAAGCCCTTCAAGCACCGCTGCCTTTCAAGCCAGGAGAGGAGGTGGCGATCCCAGAAGACCTTGAATGCACAGTTCAGCTTGTTGTCCGTTATACTAAGACCTCGCGAGAGATGGAAGACCTCGCCAGCCGCATAAGATTATCCGCAGTAGGCTGAGGGAAATCAGGATGGCGATTTCGCAACCTTCGTGTGTTCGCGCGCGATGTACTGGATGAACGAGTGGCCATGTGAGCGAATCCAATTATGGGACGGTAAGAGCGTGGAATATCAAGAGCGGATAGTCAGTACTTGGTACAATCAAAACCGGGCACAGGTGGAGTGATTTACTTACTCGAAACATCAAAAATCGCGACGTGAGGATTTGAAGATGTAAGTCTTAACTGCGACCCCACAAGAAGAACATGGCGTGAAATGCAAGTTTGAAGGGGAATGAAAGATCGATACGAAAGTAAGACAGAGAGACATTAAGAATGAGACTCCCGGCTGACACGATGGACCTTTGAAACGTTGGGAGGAATTCGACGATGTATACAGTATACAGCGTTCTTTGAAGTATCGTAGCGAGCGGTCGAAGATATATGATACGGCTGTGCACATGGATGATAAGAACAGAAAAAAAAATTATCATGATGCGAGGCTGCACCTTGTGTGAAGACGTGATATAGTGAAATGATACAATTATGATTGGCTCGTCCTGGTCCGGCTTTTGCATAGATACATCAATGTGTGGATCATCGTCCGTCTTATTATGCGAAAACAGTATCTGCGCGTATGGTACATTGTAAATTTGAAAGAGAGTAACTTCGTTCATGAACATGAGACCTGCATACCTTATAGTCTGAGTCGTTTCGACCAAAGCGGAGGTTGCTACACGGAGCTCCACTCGATCTTGAATCTTGATGGCATCTACCCCACTGTGATCGTTCACTAGCACTTTTAATATGCTCCAAGTCTCCAGCTGCGGCGGTGCTGCACCCAAGTCTTCATCTTCGTAGAATCGTACCTGCGCCTCAATAACCAGTTAATGAACATACTGTCAGGCTGCTCGACCGACGACCACGGCGACGATCATGACAAGAAAAAGATCACGACGTTTTGCAATGTGTTCTGTCAAGGTTTACACGATGGTTGATAGTACTAGTAAACACGAGGTCACTGGGACATGTCTGGGAGACACACAGATGGTCTGAACTTACCTGAAGTGCATCATACTGATAACGACCTTCCACACTCGAGGATTGGCTGCCATGCGTTTCATGAACTTCGCAAGCCTGTGCTGGTCCCTGGATCATCAATTCAAGATCACCGTGATCAGCGCTCAGCTGTACTTGGTATTGTCAACACAAATTACACAATGCCCAATACCCTATGGCGTGGGAAAAATACCAATAAGATATCATGTCGGTGAAGAGTACGAGGCATTCGTTCGAACGGTATTTGCAAGAGAAGAATAACAGTCTACAGACATCCCTTATTGTAATCCATCGTAGTAAACATTCGAAGGTGAACGGATGATATTTGCTTGTATATGATATAAAATGTATATGTAGCTACAGGAGATTTCCGAAAAATTAACATATTGCGCCTCTCGTCTGGACTCTGCTTCTCTCACAACACGCTCCGTAGGTTCCAGCCTGTGACTCGTAGCCTTGTTTCCAAGAAAGATCAGTCTACACGCACCATTTTGATCAGACGGTGAGCCGATTTATTTCGGAATGATAGCTTAAATTACACATCTGGTGATTCTGGTCCCACCTACGTAAGGGTCGTGTTCTTTTCACTATCTAGGATCATTTGGGGGTCCAAGTTTATCCCTCATGTACAGCTTCAGGTTGCCAGCAGGTGTCGATTTTGGGTGTGCTATTTGCGCCTCAACCAGTTTGGAAATTCAGGCAGAGCGCTGGCTCTACGATATAAGGACTCCAACATCCTTGCAGAATTGCCTCAAGCTCGAGGCCGCATTCCTTTATACCATTGACATAGCTCAAGTCTAAGTTCCCCAGCCTTTCATATAACAACTTCGTCATCACAAGTTCAACAGACCATGTTGGACTTATTCTCCAAAGATCGAATAGTCAACGAGGCAGGCCTCAGAGCCGCCTTGCGTCATCTGGACGCAATGTCAAGTTCAGGAGCAACCGCATTACAAGCTACGGTCGAACATATGTTGTCGTCACCCCATATTTTTGCATATATCATATCTGGTATCTCATAGACTTTCTTCGAGCGTCATCAACTCTGACTCTGTAACAGTTTGGGATCGTCGCGAGGCAATGATCTCACAGATCATGACAGACTTTCCAACGAAATCTCAAGAATATCCGGCATCCATCGCGAGAAAGATGTTGGACAATCTGTCTATGAACTTTTTAGCTTTTCCGGCCGAGTCTCTAGCGATGGGTGTCTCTAGGGACATCACCCGCCACAGATGCTTCATCGAGGGCGCTTTACCTGCACTCTTCGCATTGAACACTATGGAATTTTCTTGTGTAGAGTCGTTTGAAGACGAGATCGATCTTCTCGACGAATCTGATGATGGGTTCGTCAAGAAGAAAGTCCCTCAGAAAATGCGCAAGCGTAATCGCCCGAAAGCTCATACGTCTATCGACACATCGCTCTTCGTGAGGCTTGGTGTGGTTATCCCTCTCACAAGCGAGGCTGCCGCATCATTGTCTACTCAGATTCTTGCAAAGCTGAAGAACGCCCTCTCGGTGAGTATATTCGCTTTTTTTGACGTTTCCCCTGACAGTTCTCCGTAAGTTCTACTTCTCGCTTCTGCGGAGGACGGAATTGGCAGGCGACATCAAAGCCTTACTCTTTCCAGTCGTGAGAGAGTATGCCAAATATGTTGCGCCTGAAGTTTCGTCAACCGAGGATGTTGAGAGCCCAACAGACCGACTCAATGCATACCAAATGGTGCAGCCTATGAAGGCTGCGCTTTACTTCGACAACGCGGACGGGTTCGGAGAGTGGCAAATCCTGATATCTACGGAGGCCTACAAACATTTGCGTGAATTCCGTAGAACAGATAAGAAGACATTCAAGATCATCTTCAAGAAGATCAAGTCGGTCTTCTGAAGAATTTTACTGGAATGATCTCATCGTTTCCACAGACAACTATCGAATGGCCATTTTTCAGATGATAATCACAGGCGACTTAACGGGCCGGATGCAGGCATACCCATCTACGATGCCAAGATGACAAAGGACCTACAACTGGTGGTAAGTGTACTTTCACGTACGTCGTTTAGAGCTTGAGGCGACCGACCTTTTCTAACAGTACCAAATCGATTGTGTCCCTGACCAAGATGGAAAGGTACGTCGTTTTTACATAATATTGGGCATGATACTGATACTGATCTTGACAGTCCGACAGACAAGGTAAACTATCAAGTGCAATTACATCTTTGCGCCATCAGCACTCATATGAACTCCAGTAATCAAGATATACGGCATTTATATGGATGCTCAGCTTGACGGAATATGGGATGCCTTGGGTAGCCATCTCGCACGCAAGGGTAGAGAATATTGTAAAAGGTGAGGGCATTCTTTCAACTCTTGATGCATTTCAGTGAATCGTTGCTTGTGCAGGTGTATCTTTCGGAACAGGCCAGTCCTATCTAAAGACAACGCGATTCTACCTGCGTCATTCCCACTAGCTGAACCTGAGCCAGAATGCTCAGGAGGCCCACTTAATCTTAGTAACAAGGACATGGACCACGTTGAGTAGTTTCAGTTGTCATTTGTGCGGTCATTGATCCCTGTCATAGCTTCACTCTTTGCTTGTGTGTGTATTTTCGCCAGCCTTATACAAATTGGTTTCCATCTAACAATTTTCTAGTTTGGAGAAATATGTCACATTCTCGCAAGTAAGCTTATAAATAGGGTTTATGGGCACGCGAATATTGACTCGATAACCTCTTGTTTTAGGCGTTCTTGCATAGTGAGTGATCATGTAATTGGCTCGCCACTTATTCTCATCTTTGCAAAAGGTCTCATCGCAGACCAAGATGTACAGCACGTCTTTATGCTCACGTAAGTTCTGCCCCAATGAACCGAATTTACTGATCGATATTGGTTCAGTCCCCAAGAACAAAAGATTGTCGAGTGTACTACGTCATGTTACGTCTTGGGTCGCAGCGGCACGGGGTAAGTGTCCTGCCCCTAACATGTCTCACTTATTTATCATACTCAACTAGCAAAACCACGACGATGCTGTTTAAGATTCTCGGCATTCAGCGAGCTTGGGAGATGAGTGCCATCGACATGCCGAAGCCACGCCAAATCTTTGTCACCAAATCCAGAGTACTCGCTACGAAAGTAGAAGAGTATTTCACGAAGCTTCTCGAATCTCTGGCGTTAGCAGGCTATACCCTAGAGGAACTTGCAAAAATGAAGGCACGACGTGTCCAGGAGGGCCTTGTTGATCTCGACGATGTGCCCGAATCACAGATGAATATACCGATGAAATACAGCGAACTTGAGGATAAGCACTTTCCTCTTTTTCTCACTTTCGATCGAGTGCGTCCCAATCTGTCGTCTTAATTCCCAAGCTAATCGAAACTTTATGTAGCTGGCGAAAATGATCGCGGCAGATATCTTGAGCAGGAAAGACAGTGCAGGAGTTTTCTTCAATGTTGACGATGCTGACGCGCATGACTGTTTCGTCACCTATGACGTGTTCGCAAATCAATACTGGCCTCATTTTCCACAGAATCTCAGCAAGAATCTCAGTAGCGTCCTTTTCTCTTATGACGACAATAGAGTACTGACACTGCCCCATTAGATCCGTGGTTGGTTTTCAGCGAATTCATGGGTGAGTACTATTTGTATTACATTGACACCGACACTTTTTTAATATACATACAGGGATCGTCAAAGGCTCCGAACACGCGCTGACCTGTCCTGAAGGAGTCCTCGATCGCCCAAACTATCTCCGTCTTCCTCATCGTTCTAACCCAAATTTTGCGAATCAGAGGGGAATTCTGTACGACATGTTCGAGCATTATACGAAAATAAAGAGGCAGCGACGTCATCATGATGTTGCGGACCGGTATGACCTATTCCCCTTCTCACCCATGTCATGTCACGATATATTCACAAATAGCACGCATGCAATACTCAAGGTCTTGCGGAGCAAAGAATTCCCTGGCAAACAGATCGATTATCTGTATGTATTATCACCACCAATGCATCTTGCGCCTGACCACCTGCACTAGGTATGTCGACGAAGCACAAGACAACCTTCTGATCGACGCACTCTGTAAGTAGCTACTCCATCTTTCGTTGACATAAATACATTTAGAACTTTCTGTTATAGTTTTGAGGCAACTATGCAGGAATCCAGACGGTTTGTTCTGGGCTGGGGACACCGCACAGACGATTTCTGCAGGGAGTTCCTTTAGGTTCGATGACCTGAAAGCGTTTCTCTACCGTGTGGAGGTGAGCAGACAGTGACTTAGCTCGGGCCTGAATTGATACCTTAGAGCAGCAGCAGCAAAATATATCGGCCAATTCCGCTGGGGCATGTCTTCGTCAGCCTGCGATGTTTCAATTGGCGATCAACTACAGATCGCACGGTGGTATCGTCAACTGCGCACGTTCTGTGATCGAGCTCATCACAAAGTTTTGGCCCAACACAATTGATACACTTCGACCAGAAATGGGGGTGGTTGACGGGCTGAAGCCCGTATTTTTTACAGGTTGGGATAAAGCCACCGTTCATCATGAGCAGTTCTTGTTTGGGACGAAGTAAGTGGACCTGGACAATAGCCCACCTCTTTTCCTGAAGATTTTTCTAGGGGTGGTCACATTGAGTTCGGAGCCGAGCAATGTAAAGCAATTATTTGAAGCTTACATTCATACACTGATCAGATATCTAGGCATTCTTGTGCGTGACGATGCAGCACGTCAGAGGTTACGCGACCAAGTTGGTGAGGTTGGACTGATCATGTGAGTCGTGTTAAGACCACCTTTACTCCGTGTTTTCATGTTTACATATGTACTCAGGACGCTTTATGAGAGCAAAGGCCTGGAATTTAATGATGTGAGAAAGCTAAGTTTGCTATCTGATGGATGTCTGACTTCGGTCAGGTGCTTTTGTACAACTTTTTCGAGGATTCTGCTGTAGATCTGTCACGATGGCGCGTAGTTCTCAATGGGGTAGATGGTCAAGGATATGCACCGAACTTCGATCGAGACGAAGCGCGATACGCTGGGGTTTGCAGCGAGGTGGGCACACCGATCCTTGAAATAGACTCTGGCTTACTTTATTAGCTCAAAATTCTTTATGTGGGAATCACTCGAGCAAGGAAGAACATATGGATCGTTGACAAATCTGACAGATCAGAGCCGATGCGTGTACGTTGAGAGCAGCATGTTGGCGTAACTCGATCTCATAACCATTTCTCTTCAGATATTCTGGACGTCTCGCAACCAGGTCCGGAATTGTACCCCCGGCACGGAAGTCCCTCATCTAGCCGTCTCCTCGACTCCAGAAGAATGGGCCTCCTTCGGGCGCTCACTATTCTCGCACAAGCGCTACTCGCAGGCTATCCACTGCTTCGAACGTGCCAACCTTCATCGTGAAGTGAAGGTCTGTGAAGCATATCAACTCCGAGAAGCCGCACGTTCTAGTGTCGGAGTGGCCTTACTCAGCAACCAAAAAAGAGCTTTTAACGTGGCTGCCGATGCCTTTACTGATTGTGGGGCGACCGCGACAGGAAATCAGAAGCTCCAATACTATCGTAACTCAGCGGATTGCTACGTTCGAGCAGGAGATGATCTTAAAGCTGCTGAGGCCTATCTCAGTGCTCAAGAGTTCGAGCAAGCGGCGAAGAGGTATCGCAAGGTTGGACGGTTTGACAAGACCCTTCATGTCCTTAATGACCATGGCATGGATATACCTGAAGAGACCACGGCGGAGTTATGGACTGTGTGCAGACTCTTTTACTGCAGCAGGACCACTCGGTAAGTCTTAGACTCTCCACAATGTTTTTATTTAACGGCAATTGCGCAGGCCCCCCTTGCCCCTCTTCTCGACATTTGAGGAGGAACTCGAATTTATGGAGAACTATGATCTCGATTACGTTCGTGCCTCACTGCTTGAATCTCACTCGAGGTATTATGAGGCCGCAGAACTCCACTTGTCAGAGAATAGGCCCTTGGAAGCTGTCCGGGCATTCATCAAGGACGAAAGCAACGTCGATTCTACCATTCGTGCGGCCGATACTATGTTGGAATACTTCTGGCGCAAATGCTCCTTTAGGATCACTGTGAAATCCATTGCTGACGAGCCACTGCAGCATTTCATAGCTCTTGCTGATCAACTAGAGGCGAACAAACTAACGCCGGCCACACGTGATCTAGTACGTATTAGCAGTCTCAGAGTAACCGCTGGACTGATCGACATTCAGATATCGATGTTTCAAAACATCTTGCGCGGAAATCATGAGCCGTTGAGAAATCTTGCGCTTAACTTCCATAAACAGAATAACAAGCTAGCAGCTCTCATTTGCCTGGATCATATATTCTCTCGGACCACAGATATTCGAGCTTTCACGGTCGATGAAATGCAACAGTTTCTTCAACAATTTCACACCTATGCGCGACTGCTCTATCTGATTTTGACCTTCCCTGATCCCATGAAGCATAGGGATATTCAGAGACTGTTCTCCATCGTGCGGTTATCCGGTGACCAGTTTCTCATACCAGGTGGAACGTTCCTCCACAACAACTTGATGGAAGTCCGCCAGGGGATCACTTGGATATCGGAACATTCGTCTGGGTACACAACTTCTCGTAGAGTCGTCACTCAGCTGCTACAACAATCCATTCGAACGATCTTGAAGGACAAAATAACGGAGATCAATGCTATGTGTTGCAAATCTCCCGTTTTCTCGCAATGCCTGCAATTCTTGATATCCGGAGCATGTCGAAGAGATAACTGTCCCAAAGAGCATGTTGCAGTATCGAAATTGGATCGCCAGTATCACGACAACCGTATTGCTATCCACATCTGGCAGATCCTGATCTTGCAATTCATGCATTCCGCTCACCCACACATTGAGCGACGCAAAAGGTACGCCTGGAGGTAGCTTATGATCCAGTGCTCATACTGATCACTTTATTAGCATGCAGAATTGGCTCAAGCATCTTTACGAGATTAACAATCCACCCTTCTTCATTCAAGGTTCCCCCGCGGATCTCGACATGAACCTGATGCCTCTTCGTCGAGATGGCATGAAAGTCGGGAAGCTCTGGATCCGTGAATCCTTCTACTCGCTCGACCCATTGCATACTCAGGCTGAATTTTTGACGGTGTTGATGGGAATGACCAGTCTCAGTTTTGCTTTTGACAAGGACGACGCACCTGTCTACATCTCTCGAGCAAAGTGTACGATCTCCGGACCGTTCGAACTCGTTCGCAAGTGGGACAAACGCTACATGGCTCATGACCTGCTCAATTCTTACCAAGGAGCTGCCCACAGCAGCATCTCATCGGGGATTCTGTATATTCTGTAAGCACGTTCTTCTTGTCTCTACATGCAATGAACTAAGTGCAATTCAGGCATGTCCTCGATAATCGTTTATATGTCAACCTCTCGGTGTTGTGCGACTGTATTGAGGACATCTGCAGTGCTTTTGTAATCAACTATCGAATGGGCCCGGACTTCAATGAGTTTCCTCTTCACAACGTCGTCCTTCCGTGTAACTGGCTACTATTTCCCCACAAATTCACTGCGAAGAAAAAAACCAACCTACTTTTGATGAACAAGCTTCTGGATGAGATAGCGAGGCTAGTCGAAGCATTGCGCGTAGAAGCAAGCATGGGTGAGTCTCTCGACTTTTCGGAGATCCGAGACTACAATTAGGCAGATTTTCTCTGGCTGAATCATACGAGATTTACGCCCATTCTCCGCAATTTTTTCATTTCTCGGATGTGAGTCCAATTTAGTATCCGTCGGCGATGTACATATTGATCATGTGTATTGCAGCTGCAGGGTTCTCTGCCTCAGTACGTCTATTGTCTTTTTTCAATACTCATCCGCTGCTGAATTGTATTCATTAGTTGCTCATAACATCAGCAATCGCACCTTGAGAAACACAGTAGACAATATCATTCTTTCTCTGCACAGAAACGACCCTCCTTCGAATGTGCATCCAGTTAATTATCGGAAACTCGTGGATGACGTGGTCAGGTGCATAATACCCTTGCCAGGATGTACGCCACTTCCAGACGGTTATCTGCGAGCTCTCCTGGCTTTCGACGACAATAAAGGAGTAGGAAACCTGGTGCATCTTGTCCACAAAACGATGAACCAACATACTCGAGTCAATACTAGTATAGGCCGACGGCTCGCATACGAGAAGACCATCGAGATCCCCCATCTCCTTTCATCGTGTGCAGCGATCGCGCAGTCTACCCTGAGAGTAGAGGCCCCTGCCCCCGTACGTCGCTTAGGACATCCCAAAGACCAACCAGAGGTTATGCAGTATGATGAGAAAGAGATAAAGGAACCGCGACCCCAAGAGTTCGAAGGAGAAGAAGAAAGGGCGGAAGATGTCACGGCGAATGCTGATACCGAGACCCGTGATGCGTCGGAGACTTTGGATGAAGCGGTGACATTTATTGCACCTGACCTTGACGAGTCGCTACGCACAAACGGACCATCGGTGGAGGAAGAAGAGGCGGCTTGCAAAATTCAGAACGCATACCGTCGTTACGTCAGACGCCGCTCGAGTCGTGCAGTCAATGCCGAAATCGATGCAATATTCATGGCATGCCTGAAGCAGACGCAGTCCCCTGAATGGCGTCCTAGTTATTACAGCCTGCTCTTCCTTGGACCGTTGCCTCACCTCCTGGTGTGCTTGGAACGAGGCATTGCTCTGACTCACGCTGCCAAAACGAAGACGAAAGTCCTTTTCAAAAAGGAGTCTCATGAAAAGCTCGAGGAGTTGGGCCAGCAGATAAGCGAGATAGCGTCCGTCCTCACTTACTCGGCAACATCAATAGCTAACAACGTCCTGTTTACAGAGCGCTCCTCAAGAAGGGATTCAGATTACGCAAGCAGCTGGAACCTTCCTCATCCGCTCATCGTGCCCGTGACATTGATGCACTCAGATCTGGAGTTCTAGAGGTCGAGGAATTCATGCAGGGGGTCCCCAGCAGCATGAAAGATATGCGATCCGACTTTCAAGTTGCCTATAAGGGCATTGTCGCAAAGAAGGTTCATGCAGGAGAGAAAGAGAAGCCCACTCTCAACGTTTAGGGTATGAACGTTTGTTGATTTTATTCACGTTGTGGAGTCGAGATCGTCTATCATATTGTACAGTACGTATTTCCGTAAATCAATGCATGTGTGCGCGAGAACGATCAAAAACGGGCACAGCTGGGGTGATCTAAAGGCTGTGACTTTATGGTTCGTTAGAGTAGTTCTCCAGCAATCTCACATCTCCTGAATGTACTCTGCACCTCTGTTGCTCGTCCTCAAACCTTTTGGTCTAGATGAAGTATCTGGGGACATGTTACGCTTAGACAAGCAAGTACTGCGGAATAAGGAGGTGGCGATCCCAGAAGCCCTTAAATGCACAGTTCAGCTTGTTGTCCGTTATACTAAGAGCTCGCGAGAGATGGAAGACCTCGCCAGCCGCATAAGATTATCCGCAGTAGGCCGAGGGAAATCAGGATGGCGATTTCGCAACCCTGTGAAGGAATGCTGCAAGAATGTACAGATGTCATTGTCCACATCTTCACCGTCTAATGAAATGGTGCCAGGAACGCCCTCCCCAGAAGTGTTCACCGGTATCTCGTACACCAGCGTGCGCATCTCTTCTTTTTGAATGGCTTTACGGATATGCTCTTCCAAGCGACTGGTGAGCAGAATGTGGATCACGGGAAGTTCAGGATCACAAAGAACTTCTCCGAGGAGGGAGATCAGATCAGCGATGGTTTCAGGTTGGCATTCATCGAGGGCATCAACAACAAACACCGGAGGCGGACACTCGCGCAGACCTGGATTGCAGGTGCCAGAGAGGGCGGCGAAATAACGCCATCATCTGGTCGCGAAGAGACTTGCTGGAGTCTAGAACCGCAGGATTCTCGCGGATAGCTTTGTTCACGTCCTTCTGAACGCTAGGAAAATTGCTCACAAGCTGGTAAGCAAGGGTCGCAAAGAAATGTCCGGTCGTGGTGCGTTTCGTGTGT
>NW_024539955.1:0-26637 GCF_016647785.1 Suillus fuscotomentosus | reverse complement strand
ATAACAACAAGTACTAACTGTCATACAGGCCCAAGACGGTAGCAAGAACGTCCAAGTTGGTAAAGTTATTGCACTCCTTGCTGAGGAAGGAGATGATATCTCGAACCTCGAGGCACCCAAGGAGGAGTCCAAGCCAGCACCTTCTCCCCAACCCGAGACTCAGGCAGCTGCACCCCCACCTCCGGCACCGGCACCTCAACCTACGGCTTCCAAAGTGTCGCACCACCCAAAGCACTCGAAGCACTTACTGCCATCAGTGATACGCCTCTTGATTGAGGGCAACGTTGCTGATGCAGAAGCTATCCCGGGCACAGGTGTTCGCGGCATGCTTACGAAGGGCGATGTACTTGCATACCTGGGGAAAGCGTCGAGTCCAACAGGAACATTCAAGGAAGCGAAGAAAGAGGTTTCAGAGCCGAAAAGGGTTGAAGAAGTTAAGGTATGCCGCATTGCGCAAGCTTGATCTCACAATTGTTTATATCTTGCTCAGCCATTGGACGGTGCTGCCATCCGCCAACTTATCGTCTCTGGCCTGGCCGCCAAAATGAAGCTTGCACCTAGTGAGCCATCCTTCTGTAAATCATGTTGTAACGCATTTGACACCCTGGCTAGCACCTACAACACCAGCAACCTTTGATGACATTATCGCCGACTACCTTCCTCCTTCACCCTCTTCACCGAAGGCTGCGCCAATACCCATCTCATCAATGAAGGTACAAGACAGCTCTGCCAAGTACTTCGATGGGTTACTCTAATTGTTATATTGTCGTACTTGTTGCGTAGACGTTACTTAGATTTCTGGGCTATTGATACTTCTTTCGAAACACCAATGAGTACACGCGAAATTTGCCACAGGTAACACGCTGTCTATGTAAGATTCTTGAAGCACTGGTCCAGCCGAGGTACAGATCATAACGCCCTACCTCCTTTTGCGTTGGGAAAATCCGATAGCTCGCTAACCTCGAGGGACACCAGCCGGGCACGCGTTTTACTGAGCGACGTCGTCGTCCAAAGCAAGACACTGGTCTGATCAGCCTCAGCCTTCGGAATAAATGAAAACCATCTCACTCGAAACTCGATGAAAGAATCTGACATCCCACCTCGTGGTCTTGGCACGGGCACTAAGAACTGCAAACTCAACAAACCCTCCTGCTCGAGGCGAAGAGAGGTCTTTGTTGAGTTCTGCAAAGCTCGCAGTGTGCGTGATATATGTGCAAATCGATAGCTAATATCGAGCATCTCAGTGTTTTCTAGGTTCATACAGCACAACGAATAACAGTACCTGAAACTGACACTACGCGAACATTCGAATGTTTCTAGGACCTCTCTGTCGTTTGGATAGTCCATCTGCAGTAGATTGGAACCTGGACCCTGTGCAAAGTTAGAAACTCACCTCGGTGCTGCCGAATGCTCCCGTTCCCTGTATTCGAAAGAGGGGTTTGGCGGGAATGCCTCTGTGCCGCTCTGTACTATGCTACAGGATTGGCAATCAACGTTATTTTTTCACAAGATGGATCAAGTTCTGAAGGCATCGCGGAGCCAGAATGATGACTAGTCCCGTGTGAGCTGCGTCATAAGCTCGATGTCCGTTAAACACCTTGAAAATGATCTTGAGGGCACTAAGAAGGTATAAGGCATAATGAAGGAGTATTCGAGGAAGTACTCAACGTCTGCTCAGCATCAAATGGGAGCTCCAAGTTCGGCTCAGAATCGAAAGTCGATATCTCGCATGTCGTCGTGGGCCCTGATGAGTCTTCCGCACTGCAACATATCTGTACAATCGATCATGACAAGAGGTCTGAAGCTTACAGAACAAGCGTCAAGGGGGTCCGGGTCCGGCATATGTGAGACCGCTTGTCCGCTTCTCGTTACCGCCGAAGTGCTGATCGATACGATTGGCATTAGGACGCCGTGTATCGTCGCCCCTCTCGTCATCTGAGGCATCATCGGCTCGCCGCCACTGCTTGTGCTTCGAGCCTGTACTGCTTGAGGAAGACATGTTCGCGGTTCCAAAATGTTCAGGCATTCAAGTAAGGTGTTCAAAGGGATTTCAAATGATGTGGCATGTCAAAAAGGTGCAGACAACTGAGAGGGAGCGGCCTGTAGATTATCGACGTCGAATGCCCACTCGTCAAAATGGTCCGCATAGACGTATGACGTCGCTGTGGACCATTATACAGATGTTTGTGGGACCAAACGAATACGTACCTAGCAGTGTTCGCGCTTCCTCGACAGTGACAGTTATCCACTGCCGGCTGTAAACCTCATAGATGCTCGCTTGAACTATAGTTTGCCTAATTAATGACAATTCAAAGCAGTGCGCTCACGTTCGAAAAACCAATTCCGCGTAGAAGGAGGCGAAGTATCGAACATCGTGTACAGATGCTGTTAAAAGCTGAAGCTCTGCTCAGCTAGGAGCACGCTCCAGGGGATGGATGTCGTACAGGTTTGGCCTTATCTGGTTGACTTGGCTGGGACATCAATTGCGACATTTTTCTGCTCTCCTTTGGTAGGCTAGACAAAGGAACCAGGTGGTCAATCACAAGTCAGGTGATCTAATTGAGTCACGCTGCAGACTCCCGGCCGCTCTCGGCACCTATGCAATAGTTTGATTGACTTCCCGCAGCGTTTAGAGCGTTGTTCTAAATCTCAACTTATATGTTATAGTAGAGTCCTCGTGCCATCATCAAACCTCAGTGTTTTGCAAGTCTGCATGTCAAAAAAAAAACGAACTTCTAAAGAACTTCGAAGGGGCCCGGGGTAACTATCCCCCTCCTGGATTCCAATGGTGTTCAATTATGTTCTAAACACCTCTCAGACTTCGTGAGTATATTGTAATCGTCGCTACATACCTTCTGATACATCAACACTATACATTAGAATCTACAACTAGATATCTACAATTGGTCTGCGGCAGTTTCAAAAGCATTTCTAGATTGCGACGGGTGGACCAAAATCTAGGATTCTAATGCTACCTCGGGAAGTCACCCATTATCGCATCTCTAGCACTCACACTGATGAACTATTTCAGAATGGCCCGTTCACATGTCAGGTTATCAGCCTCTATTGTGTATGACTATGAAGTGAAAGCCAAGGGACGACACCATTCTGCACGTCAGGCACTACTGTGGCAATTGAGACATTCCCTTTTCGTATGTTCACACATCCAATAATGGCTTGTGGTTACGTCTCAACGATCATTCTAGTTTTGAGGCTACCTAGCTGGTTTCCCGGTGCCACATTCAAGCGAGCGTCAGTGAAATGTCTGAACGCAGCCCATGATGTGAAGGAGTTACCCTTTCAATATGTCAAGGAGAAGATGGTACGTCACCTCATCCATGTTGGTGCGGTGAACTGACGAATGGCATGCAGTCCACTGGCAACATGGCACCATGCTTTGTGACTGAGACCTTGAACAGGGCGAGGCTTTCTGTTGAGGATGACAACGTCATTACAACTGCAGTCAAGGAAGCTGCTTCTATTGCGTTTGCAGGTACCTGGGCTACAGAACTCCCTCTCTTGATACTCATCTTATTTTTTATCTTTAGGGGGGTTGAAACGGTACGCATTACATTTGTTTGTGCTTGGCGTGGTGATCATTTTGCCATCGGCTCAGACTACCTCCACGTTACTTGTGTTCCTTCTTGCTATGGTGCTCCATCCAGAAGCACAAGCCAAAGCGCACGCGGAAATTGACCGTGTCGTTGGCAAAGATAGACTCCCCAGTTTCGACGATAAGCCTGCGTTGCCTTACGTGGAGGGTATTTTGCGTGAAACACTCAGGTGGCACCCTGTATTTCCGTTGGGTCCGTCCACTATAATGCCAATTTTGTGCTTTTTCTGATGGAGTACCAAGGCGTTCCTAGCGCAACAACGACTAGTGACATCTATAAAGGTTATTTCATCCCCAAAGGTTGGTATCATACTGTTCTAGCGAAGGTCGCTAATGACCCAGATTATCAGGGGTTATTGTGTTTAAAAATACATGGAAAGCTTGCAATATTTTCATACTGAATTCGCTCGAAATGACCAATGGTTTAGGGCGATGACACATGATAAAACGAAGTACCCCAGTCCTGATGAATTCAAGCCCGAACGATTTCTCCATGATGATGGGTCCTTCACCAACGACAGGATGCCTTTAGGCTTTGGCTGGGGTCGCCGGGCGTGGTGAGCATATGTTTAGTGCTTCTTCACTCTCCACTGAAAGCTGCTTGTAAGTGTGGGACGACATGTCGCAGACGCGTCACTCTGGATCGCGACGGCAAGCTTCCTGGCTGCTTTTTCGGCCCACAAGGCTCTTGATGATCATGGCATGGACATCCCAGTCATTCCAAAGTTCACCACTGGGGCCGCTGTGTTTGTAAAATCTCATTTGTCCTTGAGACTAGTTCGCTGATCTTTTGTTGCTTCAGTCATCCCGAGGAATTTCCCTACTGCATTGTCCAGCGATTCCCGTGTACATCTGAGACACTAACGCACTTAACTGGCTTAGGTACGTTTGTCACCATTATCTCGGACTTCTGGCAGACTAACACGTGGTAACAGAGCAATCGTGATCATGGTATGTAGGGTATCTATATTATGTGCAGTAGCCCATGGAGATAGCTTTCTACTTTGAATATGCAACACTCGTCCATTCATTCAAACATATAGTACAATTACGAGGCAGGACTTCTGCATCACCACCCTCGAGTTCTATTGGACATTGATGTGAATTTCTGAAACCAAAACGATATGGCGATCAACAATCAGTGAAGCGTCGCTATCCGCACCATCAAATGTCTTACTCGGACCTGCAAGGCCAGGCACACGCAACACACTGCGTGAAATAGTGTCGTACTTCGGTAGGTCCTCACCTTTTGACGTGTTCTAGGCCTACATGGACTATCCTAACACACAGTTGAGACCCTCGAGGGGATTTCCTCGAGGTGGCTCATGTGTCATGTGCTACCTTTGCAAGCAAATGCGCCGACTCTTGCCACAGAGAACCAATACAAATCTGTATACGTGGTCAGTTACATCGAGTCTGCTAATGTACTACTGACGGGATATCCACACGCAGATCTAGTACCAGTAGCAGGAGCTTTTATTGGAGCCAAATTTGATGACACTGTATAGGTTTGATGATCTCGTCACTCACATAATCGCATAAATTGACGAATTCCTAGCATGCAGGCGCTTGCAGTCCATCTTACACACATTCCACTGAGAGTAATTATATGTATAACGAGTATAGACCTAAGCTTTGAGCTGAGCACGCAAGTTCTGCTCCAAGGGACCTCTAGCACGAATAAACTGTACATAAGCTCCATCCCTGTACAACAAAGTTGTCAATCTAAAAATTCCCCAGACAACCTGGGATAATACGTACTGTACCACTCTCTTCTCGTCCTTGAGCTTCATGTAGTCCTCGCGGGCCACATTCGTGAAGCCCCACTTCTTCGAGACAATGATTTTCTGACGGCCGGGGAACTTGTACCGTGCACGGCGGAGAGCCTCTTGGATGACAGCAGCATTGGATTCTTTGCAACGGATAGAGAGGATGATCTGGCCGATGTTGACACGGGCGACAGTGCCGTAGGGCTTACCCCAAGCACCACGCATACCGGTTTGCAGCCTGCACCAAAAATCTAAGACTCGCACCAAGAATTCAAAACCAAGTCACAAACCGATCAGCACCAGCACAACTCAACATCTTGTTAATACGGATAACGTGGAATGGGTGCACACGGACGCGCATGTGGAACGAATCCTTGCCAGATGTCTTGGTGACATACTTGTTGGCGCAAATACGAGCTGCTTCGAGAGCCTCAGAGCTCAGCTGCTCATACTCATCGGAGACAAGATGACAGCAGAAGGGGAACTCGTCGACGGAGGCACGTTTACGACCAAGGTCAAAAATCCTGATCTATGGAGAGTGAGATTTAGAACGACGGGTCGTGGGTGAACAAACTTTAGGATCAGGGACACCACGGTTGTACCGTGATTTGGGGTAGGGCTTGTTCTTGCAGTAACGGTAGCAGCGGGCGGGACGACGACCCATTGTTGTTGTAATCTGAAGAAGTTGAAATCAGTACCTAGTGCCTGTTATTACAGAATCACATCCAAAGCAATCCGACAGCATCCACCCTGACCACTCGAAGTCCACAGCTCCTTGCGATTCGAATCACATCCAGCCAGCCATGCTCAGACCAAGATGCGGAACAGCAAAACTTACATGCTACACGGGGGTCTTGACGGTGAGTGAGAAGGTGCGGTAGTGCTAGACGAGCTCGTCCGCTAAATCTTAGATAATCAAGCTGACTTTGAACTACCTAACTTAGTTACTAAGAAGATTTATAATATGAGGTTGGTAAACAGGTTTGTCACCCAAAGGCAATGTCTCTAATTTTATAGTGAGCTACACCATCCGTGTTTTACGTCTACATGATGAATGATCATCCTGTCAGTTTCGCAACGTCAGACCTGCGGCGTGCCGTACGGACATAGTTTAATCCAAAAGAAAACTTGGGGAGCCCGAGTCAGTTCGTGATGTAGACTGGCGGGCAAGGTGACATGATTCACATGAAGCCTCCCCTTCACTTGTTAAGCACCCTCCAGTGCAAATTGGCGAATGCTGTGGCAAAGAATGTCCCTACGGCTTGAGCGTGCTGAATCTTCTTGGCGAAACGCAAGGCATATTGGGTGGATACTTGCGATCGGTTGAACAATGTTAACACTCGAGCTTTTCGTCGCTGACATGAAGCCTACATGTACAGGTTGCGTCGGAGAGGCATCGAGTACAAAGTTAGTCGTTGGGACGGCATCTCACGAGTTTTTTTTTTCATCTCTAATATGTCGGAATTGAACTCGGGCCCCGAGACCAGGCCAAGGTGAGCCCTGCAAGCTCAAACCACGCGTGTTGGGGCTGTGAAAAGTGTCAGCGCTGTACGCCACAGCCGCTCCGGGTGTATGCAGAACCGCCATACCCACATCATGTCCTCAGGTAGAATGGTCAGGCCGATGCATTTTCCGTTTCGAGCTTGTCGATATGGATCAAGCCCTGACATGAACGTTTTTGTACAGATTATCTAATTCTTCTGCCGTTGACCAGGTGGATTGAGGAATTCTATAAAATGATTTGGGCCACGATTATAGGCCAGTGTTGGGTACAGTCTGTTTGAGGTGCTTCAAGTTTACCCGTTCTCATCAGTTTGTGCAACCGCTCTCACTCTCTCCCGACAAGCCGAGACTAGGTTTCTCCACTCGTCACTTGACGAACATGGGGTCCACGTATATATATACAACCGTCACTGTCAATTGCCCTAGCTCAGGATGTCGTCTGGATCTGAGCCTCGAATGCCTTATACGGCCCCTCATCAGGACAAGGAGGGCTCACAGACATTGGAAGGATCCCATTCCGCAAAGGACTCTGATCTCTTCTCACACCCGCACGAGTTTCCCGAAGGTGGTCTGGCTGCTTGGATGACAATTTTTGGAGCGTAAGCAGCTCCAATCCGGGTGGTAAAAGCTGGGCCTTACTTGATCTACTTAGATTTCTTGCACAGTTATGCGGGATTGGGTGAGTCTGGTGCCACCTGTGATTGACGAAGAATGGCTCTTGACTGAAGGCTGAAGTTATACCATGTCATTTGGTGTCTACCAAGGTATTTCTGTATATGAAAATGAGAATGGGACATGATACTTATTACTTTCCAGACTTCTATACCCAGCATTACCTCACAAACGAGACATCGTCTGCCATATCGTGAGTTTCCACTTGTGTCTTCATGATGTGTATGTTCAAGGTCCTTTAAAGATGGATCGGGAGCCTGAACACGTTTCTAGTCACTGCTGTGGGCCTTGTATCAGGTCCACTATATGACCGAGGATATTTGTGGGTGTAATTTTGTTGGAAGTTTTCCAGGATACTCAGCAAACTTACCTTAGCTACCACCTCATAATTGCTGGATCGCTTCTGCAAAGTTTCTCTCTCTTCATGTTGTCTTTGTCAAAACCCGATCAGTACTATCAGGTAACATCTCCTAAATTTACGACCTTTTTTTCTGATTAAGTGTAGATATTCCTTACTCAAGGTTTAGGCATGGGTATCGCGTCGGGGCTCGTGTATGTCCCGACCATCACTATTGTTTCGCATTACTTCCAACGGAAACGCACACTGGCTATGACATTCGTCGCTTCGGGCTCATCGCTGGGTGCTGTCATCCATCCGATTATGCTCAATAACCTCCTGAATGGTCGTCTTGGTTTTGGAAATGGCGTCCGCGCAAGCGCAGGGTTTGTCAGCGTGCTCCTTTTGATTGCATGTCTATGCATGCGAACTCGTCTTGATCCGCCGGTAACACCAGCGAACTATATTGTGGCAGCCAAAAAATGCATTGGTGATGCACCATTTATTTGCATGATAGTAGGGTGAGACCTCAACACAACTTCTCTCAAAATCCTTCAAATGACTGTCCTGCAGGGGCTTTTTTTTTCAGACTGGCTTCTACTACCCATTGTTCTTCATTCAACTCGATTCCATCAAACACGGTCTCAGTGTCACCTTCTCGTTTTACTCTGTGGGATCAGCGCTATGCCAGTTATTTGCCTACTGACAACATGACCAGTTAGTGATTTTAAATGTGTCCAATTGCGTGGCACGAGTCACGTCAGGTTTCATCGCGACGTTCACGGGAGTGCCAAACTTGGTCATAGTTGCGACGATTTCGGCCGGTGTGCTCAATTTTGGCATGATTGGATTGAGTAGCCTGGCCAGCGCCGTTGTACTTAGTATGATGTATGGCTATTTTGCAGGGCTATGTAAGTGGTCTTCTTTTCCACTAGGTGAAAATTTATTGATGTATTCATTGATGATGCAGACATTGCAATGATGGCTCCGCTTGTGGCTACTTTAACGCCCGACCTCTCTGAGCTTGGGTGAGTGATAGTCTAAATCCAGATGTAGGAACCATCTAATTCAGATTGTAGCGCGCGGATGGGCATCTGTTTCTTCATTAGCGGCACGTAGTATCAGCCACGCTTCTACATCATTTAAATCTCACATGTAATCACTCTGCAGGATTCGGAGGCTTGATCGGTAGGCGCATTTGTGCCATTTCTTGCCTCTAATTCTAATTCTGATTCTTCAACAGGAACACCCATATCTGGCGCTCTGCTGACATCGAATTATACCTGGTGGATACCCGCTGTGTTCTCCGGGGTGAGTTGACTATGGTTACTATTTTTTCCGGAATTCACGTCAACTCGACAACAGGTCGTTTCAGTGACTGGTGGTATAATGTATACGGTCATGCGGTTTATATTTGTCAGAAGGCAGATAAAAGAAAAGCATAATGCTCAACTCGAGATAATAGATATTGTAAGCTGATTCCTGAAGGAGTTGTGATTTAATTTGTGTACCTATATCTCGCTCGTTGCATTGTTCTTCCCCGAGCTGATCTATGGGTTTTACATGGATGCTGGTGAGCTCTGGTGAGCTCTGACGAATGATGTTTGTACAAGCTCTACGGCCGCATCTCGATCGCTACGTTTGAAGAAAAGCTTGCGCTCTGTGAATGGTGCCATTGGATCGCGTTGACGTGGGGTCACCACTATCGTTTTCTCCAGATACATCTGCGTCTTTCTCTTGTGCGATGCTGCCAATGGCCCGATGCCGTATTAGTGTTAGTAGAGTCGACCATGCTTCATCATCCACTTGTTCGAGGGGCGCAAAAATGTAAGCACTGTTACGGCTTTTACGTGTGATCGCATTGTTGTCAGAGTATGAGACGTGGGTCCCGGTCAAGTGTCTAACATAAAAGGGTTTGCTATTTTACATGCATATGAATTCCTTCTGCTGTACGTTGTAGAATGTAATAATCTAACATATATAAGCACGAACAGCCGCCGGCTCGGTGTCAATTGTGACTGCGCCTTTCTCTTGCCAATTCAATGAGAAAATTTTGGAATCTCTACCTGGTGATTACTGTGAGTAATGAATGATAATGCAAATATTGAATGAGAACTGAAAAATGCCAAGATTGCTATCTAAGTTCAGACATTTCAAAAGAAGTGGACCACCAAACTACTTAGCCACGCTTACTGTACCCGGAATGCCTTCCCATCGACTGAATCACAAAATAAACTGTATATTGTTAGTGCAATGCACGCCGACACGACAAGCGGAGTTCAATGGTTGGAATACGAACCAATACATATATATATTGCATCGTAATATTCTCTCCCCTCAGTCTGTTCCATCACGACTGAGGGTGAGCTCTCTTGTTGGTTCGAGTCCTACCTAGATACTGACAAGCGCTCTCGCTAGACTGACGTTGTATCTAGGTATACTATAATCTTAGTCTGTTCCATCACGACTGAGGACTGACGTTGTATCTAGCTTTAATAGGTTATGAGCCCTGCTCGCTCGTAATAAACGAGGAGCGGAACCATCTAGATAACAGCGGGTCGACTACTGTTCTTGAACCATCAAACACGACGCCCGCGTCATCAGGCTATACTGTCATAATGATGCAACAAAACAGGCTAACTAGCATATTTTGATGATGCATCAACTATGATAGCGAGCAGTGGTGCATCACAATGCATCAGCCTCCAACCCTATTGGGAATGTGATGCATCATCCTCCCGCACCAAATTGGGCTGCACCCAGCATCCGTTCGCTGGCATTATACCCTGGTACCTTGCTTCCCTTGTCTGTACCTTGCTTACCTATGCTGTACCTTGCTTACCTACACTAGATCCAGGCATCCGTCTGGCCATCCGGCTATCTAACTCATTTTTGGGAGGCCTCTTACCTTTCCAGTCTTCACTGAAGCTTGCGCTCAAGTCAAATACGTGCATGACATCATTTTTCAAAATTTTATCACCAAGTCCAGCTCCATCTCTCCTGACACTTCAGCGCTTCAGCCGTGGCGAGCTGCGATATATTGATGTGTCTGGGCAAAACGGAACTTTCGACATATCTCGCCTTCATACCTGCAGTGGCCGGTTTGAGTCTCGCGGGCTGTAAACATTTGGAGGGGGTATTGTCATCTTATTGGTCTTGAGGCCGACTTGCAAGTATCTATGGAAGCACGCATAGTGTTTGGATGCAGGAACATTGTACGACAAGAAACATTCAATTAAATCACTAATACTGACATGGATGCTCGCAACAAGATATGTAGATAAGACACTATTTACTGATTATGTATGCCGAGCGCACCTAGGATGTAATCATATCAGTGCGATGCAACTTGAAGCACATAAAGGACCGACTTACTTCGTTGGCCCGCCAATATCATTGTCACGTTCTCTTGCATTGAAGGGTTTGCGCACTCGGCGATGCCCATCTGGGAGTGGTTGGATTTCATCTGCCGAGGAAGTGGGCACGGTCAGTTGTGAACGTTGTTGTGTGCGCCTTCCACGATGACGCTGAGATCCAGCTTGGACTGATGAAGTTGGTGCCGCGCTGGCACCATCAGATTCATTGGGTGTTACCATATTTTCAACATCGGCACAAGGAGCCGGAGGGATTATGACTTGAGAATATTGGGCAGATGATGCATCATCAGTGGGAGGAGCCGGAGGGATAACGACTTGCGAATATTGGGCAGATGATGCATCATCAGCAGGAGGAGCCGGAGGGATAACGACTTCGGGATATTGAGTAGATGATGTATCATGGGCGTGAGGAGCTGGAGGGATAGAGACTTGGGGATATTGGATGCAAGCCGGAGGGATAAAGACTTGGGGATATTGGATGCATGGTGTATCATCAGCGCGAGGAGCCGGAGGGATAAAGACTTCAGGATATTGTGTAGATGATGCGTCATCAGTGCGAGGAGCTGGAGGGATAAAGACTTCAGGATATGGGTTGGATTGAAGGGGGGGGGCGTCGGGGAGAGCATCCAAGATGCTGATATTGAAATCCGGGTCATTGATGAGAGCAGTAAACACCTCGTGGTCAAACACAGGTAGGTTGGGAGGGTTGTTGAACGAAGCCAAGTGGGAATCACTCGGGAGCTGAGAACCAGATGATGCGTCACCTAAGATTTGCGCACATGGAAGTGATGCATCAGTTGATGCTATGGCGGCGCCAAAATCGTCTTCGATGGATGACTCAGACTGAGGAGTCATCCGGTACATGCCCGCAGTGTTGATTCGATGGGCACTGTTTGGCAGGAGATCATCCAAGTCCTCTTCTTCCACATCACGACCACCATGCTCACTGCCACTCGTTGTTGCCCACTCCTCGTCTGAACCATCATGCAAGTCTGATGATGAATCTTCTGCCTCCTCAGCGTCTGAGTCTTGAGGCAGTGTCGACTCAAATGCTAGTGAAAAGGTCAGTGTATGCTTTCGAACTGACACTTATATTGACGTACCGAGAGCGTCTTTGACGAAGGCTAGAAACGCAGCCTGCATCACATCAAAATTGGCGTAAGTCTGATCAAACTGTGCCCCACTCTCAAGTTCACCAATGTGATAGCTTCATAATATTAGGTAAGCGCACTTCCTCATCAACTTGATCACGCATCACTCACTTGAACACAGACTGTTACAAGTAACATCGGCTACATGGCCCCCCTATCATTTTTCCCCTTCGTCCTCGCCCTCGTATGCCTCCGGCTCGCACTTCTCTACCGACTATCCGTTGACCGGATCCTCGGGACCGTTCCCGTCCCTCATCCCCCTCCTATCGCACCAACGTGCGCACGTGCCTTCGGGCTATGACTCGTTCTGACTCGTGCCACCAATGTGGCTTTCCTTATCTTGTCTTATCTTTCCTTTGACTCGTGCATGATGCACATTGTATCATTTACCGTTGGCTCGTTCCAACGTTTCTCGGTCTCATTCCGCATTCGACCTCACATCACTAATCAGGCTGTGCTACCAGCGTACCTATACCCTTTCCGTTTCCCCTTTACCCTTACCTACAGTACGGTAGCCTTGCCCTTAACCCTTTCCACTTAGTATAAGTAGTCGGTCACTCTGTACTAGATTCCCTAACTTGAATCTACTCAATCTTCCCTCGAACATACTTCCCTCTGAAGCCCCCTCAGCTTCAGTCTCTAGTATCTTTTCTTAGGTGCTCATCGCGCCTAAGTCTACCTTGATCGACCACCTCATCGTTCGGACAAGACTGTCCTTACTTTGAGAACGTCAGTGACTTTGAAGACATCCGTCTTAGAAGTCACGTGACACGCGCGTCTCTGATATCTGCCGACTCGACGTCGCCAGTCTCAGTCGCTACACCGGACCCTTCCGGTTACGTCACGAACGTTAGCGGACGACGCCCCTCTTAGGGCTCCGCATAACAGATCTATTTGAGTGCGTAACAAAAGATTCAAGTCTCCTTTTTTGCGCCCTGCCATCCGCACGGCCATTAACCGACAGACACCACGACTACCTGGACCCCGAAGTACCCTTGGGAACGCGATCCCAACACTCCGGACTCCGAAGAAGAAGAATCGGAAGAAGACCATACGTCCTCCGACGAGTTTCCCGACGAACAACCGTACGGCAACCTCAACTCGAACCCTGGAACAAGAATGTCCGGAGGCCCCACCCCACAACCGACAGTGGTCGTATCCAGGCCTGAACTAAAGGCTGGAGTACCACAGAACTATGGAGGAAGCATCGATGATGCCGAGCGCTGGATGTACTCGGTGGAGACATACTTCCTCATCAACTCGACGATCTACAGCTCCGACCAAACCAAGGTCGCTGTTGCACTCCAGTATATGAACGATGGAGACGCCCGCGTCTGGGCCGACACCTTCTACCGAGCAGCCTTCGACAAAACTCCCGTCGACTTCGGTAGCTGGAAGGACTTCAGGAAGGCTTTCACCGAATCCTTCCACCCGGTCGACCGGATGACTGAGGCTCTAACCAAGCTTCATGGTTTGACCCAAACTGGCGACGTGATGCCCTACATCGCGACGTTCAAAACCCTGTCGTCCACTGCTAGTCTCAAGCAGGACGTCGCCCTCATCCACTTCTTCGAACGAGGGTTGAAACCAGGACTTCGAACCGCCATCTACACGAAGGAGGTCGTCCCCAACACCATCGATAAATGGTACACTGCCGCGACACAGTTGGAAGCCAACTACAAGCGATCAAGAGCAGTTGTGTCCAACAACAGATCGGTACGCCCTTCCGGGCACCGGCACGTCCCCAAGCCTCAGGTCCGCCAACGCGATCCTGATGCTATGGACGTTGATCGTTCCCTCACGCCTGAGGAACGACAGAAGTGCTTCGATAAAAGCCTTTGCTTCAAATGCAAGGAGAAGGGCCATCGAGCAAACGACTCCCGGTTCCACCCGAAGGTGCGCCAAGGAGACAAGAACGACGAAGAAGACAAAGGCAAGAAGCCAAGCAAGTCTGGCGTCCGCCAGCTTGACGAGTCTTCTGACGAGGAAGACATGGAAGTCAACCTTGTCAAAAGAAAGGATTTTTAAAGAGAGGGCTTGTCGAACGGTCAATTCCCTCTATCTGCGCATTGTATACTAAAGCTGTTGGTAAATCCAACGAGTTTCGTGTCCCGGTGACACTTTTCTCTTCTTGCAGTGCCAAAACCGTTCAGTCGACCGCCATCATCGACTCAGGGGCAGGTGGGACCTTCATTAGCTATGACTTCGTCAAGCGAAATGGGATCCGGACCCACCTGCTCAAGAAACCCTTCCGGATCACCACAGTAGACGGAAGCCCGTCCTCGGCAGGACAGGTAACCCAATACTGCATGCTATTCATTCGTCTCGATCGGAGACTTATGTATGGAAAGTTCAACGTAACGAAACTTTCCAAGCATGATGATCTACTTTTTGGAAAACCTTGGCTTAGTGCCATGATGCCCAATATCGACTGGAAGGCCAACACGATCTCCCTGCCCGCGACCAATAGGTCAAAGGAGGTGGAGAGGGAACTCAACGCCTCCAGGCGAGAAAGCAAGGCCAAGCCATATCTCTTTCGTGGAGAAAAGGCTGTCCTAGAAGAACTCGACGACGAGGACTTTTCGCCCCTCAAGCGACTCCCCAAAGGCACTCAACATTGCCTCGAGGAAATCAAGAAACGCAAGAAGCGTAACAAGAAGAAGACGGCGCCAATCATCGTGCCCTTCGAAGACACCGACTTCAATACCATGGACGATGTCTGGGTCGGACAGACCCATCTCGCGGATAAAGTTGAGGAGATCTCCACTTATCCCCTCACTGACGATGAAGTTCTAGTGGAATATGCTTCGGATGGAACATCTGTCCGGATCATCGAGAACATCTCTTTCGACACTCCGCTCACCAAGGACGGGACCTCGAAGAAAGAAATCCGGAAGGCTCTCCATAGACGAGCAAAACCTCTCCGGAACCTCTGGATCCTCGCTTCTCAGCAGGACTACACGAAGACCTCCAACAAAGCTCAAGAATTTGCTATGGAGGACACGCAGGAGAAGAAGAAGAAATCATTTGAAGAACTGGTACCTTCCTATCTTCATGATTTTGCTGACATCTTTGCAAAGGACGGTCTGAACAAACTTCCCCCCTCACGGCCGGGAGTAGACCACAAAATCGAAACGAAGGAAGGCTTCATACCGAAGTCTTCTCGAGCCTACCCGCTCTCACCGAAGGAAACCGATGCTGTCAAAGCATTTTTGGACGAACACCTCGCCAAAGATTTCATCCAACCCTCGAAGTCTCCTCAAGCTGCTGGATTCTTCTTTGTCAGCAAGAAGGATGGTTCTCTCCGCCCCTGCCAGGACTACCGATACATCAACGAATGGACGATCAAGAACGCGTACCCACTCCCTTTGATACCACCCTTGCTTGCGAAACTCAACAAGGCGCAATGGTTCACAAAGGTCGACGTACGATCAGGATATAACAATATCCTCATTCATCCCGACGATAGGTGGAAAGCCGTGTTCTCCACCTCATACGGGCTCTTCGAGCCCAAGGTAATGTTTTTCGGATTGTGCAATTCACCTGCCACCTTCCAAGCTTACATGAACCAGACATTTTCAGAAGAACTGAACGAAGGATGGTTAATCGTCTATATGGACGACATCCTGATCTTTTCAGATAACCTGGACGAACACCGGCAAAGGACCCGCCGAGTGTTGGAGAAACTCCGCAAAGAGTCTCTCTTCCTCAAACCCGAGAAATGTACTTTCGACTCTCAAGAAGTCGAGTACCTCGGTATGATCATTCGACCTGGACAGGTCGCTATGGACACTGCCAAGCTGAAAGGCATCAGCGAATGGCAACAACCCTCTTCGGTCAAGGACGTGCGGTCCTTTCTTGGATTCTGCAACTTCTACCGTCATTTCATTCCCCACTACTCCGACATCGCACGCCCTCTCCTCGATCTAACCAAGAAGGAGATCCCCTTCTCTTGGTCCGATTCTACCGAGGCTTCATTCCAGCATCTGAAGAAGCTTTTCACCACCGAACCGGTTCTGCGGAACCCCGACTCCTCGCGACAGTTTGCACTTGCAACTGACGCCTCGCTCTTCGCGACCGGAGCAGTCTTGCTCCAGACGGATAGCAATGGGGATTACCACCCCTGCGGCTACCTCTCCCAGTCCCTCAACGCGGCCGAACGGAACTACGAGATCTACGACCGAGAACTCCTTGCCATCATCCGAGCCCTTCAGGCTTGGAGGCACTTCCTCGAAGGAAACCCTCACCCAGTCATTGTCTTCACGGATCACAAGAACCTGATCTATTTCCGCTCCGCGCAACGCCTCACCCGACGACAGGCCCGGTGGCACCTCACGCTCACTAACTTTGATCTGGAACTTCACCATGTTCCTGGAACAAAGCTCGCTGCACCGGATGCCTTGTCCCGCCGTCCGGACCACGCTATAGCTGGTCAGGATAACGAGGATCGTATCCTCCTCCCCGACACCCTGTTCACCCGTCTAATCGACGCTGAACTCGCAGACGAGTTTCAACGACTCTCTGACGACCCCTCCGACCAGACTGTGAAAACAGCCTTGGACGCCCTTTCCGGGGTGTGCGCACCCCCCATGAAGTCTGCACTTTCCGATTGGAGGTTCACCGATGGTGTTCTCTTCTATAAGGATCGTGCCTACGTTCCCCCCGACCTCCGGCATCGCGTGTTGTCTCTACATCACGATCACCCAACCACCGGGCACCCCGGGCGTTCCGGTACCGAATGGAACGTCAAGAAATCCTACTGGTGGCCCGGAATGGGCTCCTTCATTAGGAAATACGTCGATGGCTGCGCCATGTGCCAGCAGATGAAGGTTAACACCCACCCCACGACACCTCCCCTCATCCCGATACCCTCCTCGGCCCTCCGGCCCTTCGCTCAGGTCTCGGTTGATTTAATCACCGACCTCCCCGAGAGCGCCGGCTACGATTCTGTCATGGTCGTGGTAGACCATGGGCTTACGAAGGGGGTAATTCTCTGCCCTTGCAGAAAAACCATCACAGCGGAAGGAGTAGCCGAACTTTTCTTCAAGAAAGTGTTCATGCGCTTCGGACTCTATGACAAGATCATCTCGGACCGAGGCCCCCAATTCGCCTCGAAGCTAGCAAAGGAGCTAGGACGACTCCTCGACTACCAAGTCGCACTTTCCACTGCCTATCACCCTCAGACAGATGGCCAGACCGAACGGCTCAACCAAGAGCTCGAAACCTACCTCCGGATCTACTGCCGGACGACTCCCTCTGAATGGGCAAAGCACTTGCCTATGGCCGAATTTGTTCATAACTCCCGACGACACTCTGCCAGAAATGCCTCTCCCTTCTATCTCATGATGGGCTACGAACCACGAGGCATCCCCCATCTCTTCCCCGACTCTACCCTACCAACCGCCGAAGACCGAGTCAAATCACTCGCCAAAATCCGCGAAGAAGCCCTTGCATGCCACAGCCTCGCGCAGCAACACATGGCTGATCGTTCCTATGGCCAGCGTTACAAGCCATGGAACATTGGTGATAAGGTATGGCTATCCGCCACGAACCTGATCACCGGATTCCCTTCTAGGAAACTCGCCCCGAAACGATATGGACCCTTCCCAATCCAGAAGGTCCTCTCCCCCATCACGTTCCAGCTCAAGCTGCCTGCCAGCTGGCGTATCCACCCCACGTTCCATGCCTCGGAACTTTCCTCCTATCAGGAGACAGACGTGCATGGACCGAATTTCACCGAACCTCCTCCTGATCTTATCGATGGAGAGGAACACTACGAAGTGGAAGCTATCCTCCAACACAAGGGTACCGGATCGCGTCGCCGGTACCTCGTGTCTTGGGTTGGCTATCCTGCCTCCGAACGAACGTGGCTCCCCGAAACAGAATTGAAGTCCGCAGCGGAGCTCCTGAAGGCGTATAAAAAGCGACTCAAGATCGCTTCAATCGCCATCTCATGTTGATCAACAACCGCCACCGCAACTTCTCCTACCGCCCTCACTACACTAGGGCTGACCCCACCAGCGAACCCATCCACACCGATACCAAAGCCTTCCATCGCCAACGAATCCGCAATCGCCACCGCCCCACGAAATCCACACCCGTCGACAAACAGAGACCCACTACCCAATACCCCACCTACGCCACTACCCAAGGAAAGACGCTCCACTATGTCGGCCTCAGCGTCGTCTGTTTCCTCGCACCGATCCGCTACCTCTCATGCGTCTGCCTCCGACCCCGACCCGACGAGCCAGCCAACGCATGGCCATGATAGGCCCTCCTACACCGTCTTCCAACGACCATCCCTTCGCTCAGTTGTCCAAGACAGGCAACGGGCCTACTGGGAAGCAGTCATCTGCGATCCCCAGTATGCAATCCGACTCGACAACTATCTCAACCGCACCAACGACGAGATAACCATGAACCTCGTCCAGGCCTTCAGGGCCACCGACGCCCTCACCGGCGATATCGCCAGGATCGACCTGGCTAGGGAGACTTCCCTATCCACCGTCTCGACCAGATACAATCAAGGCAAGATCAAACGAGCCCTGCTAAATCTGTTTGAACTCAGGAACTTCCATGCCGCCGTCATGGCTGTCGAGGAGGAGCGGGCATTTAATCCCCCTCCCGACCCGCTTGCAGTCGTCGAGCGTGCTGTCTATGACAGAGCTCCGACTCCCTTCCTTCCCCAACTACCCCGCTCTGAATCACCAGAGCAGATCCCCAACGTCACCCAGTTGACCAACCCCGAGATCGACCGTCTCTATAACGAATACGAACGCGAGCTCTACGCTCCACGTAACCCCTCCCCCATCCTCGATGCCGACACCATCTCTATCACCATCCCAGAGCTGGATGAATGTCCTCCCGAACCACCCGTTCTCAACCCTGACGATTGGGTACCCACTGAAACGGTCCCACACCTTTCTATTGGTTCTCCGGAACCTCTTCCCACTCCGCAACGCCGAAATCGCCGTGCTCGTGCACAATCCATCCTGTCCTTAGGACTACCCCTCTCCCACGCGCATCGCCCGCGCACCCAGAACTTCACTAGGCACTATCCTCGCGAAGAAGCCCAGGAAGACGCCATCAATGACGCACGTCGTAATGCCACCGAGACCACCCAGGTCTACCGCAGCAACGTTGTCTGCCGCCAGTGCCGTGTCTACGGACACAAACAGAAACACTGCGCGCAATACTTCTGCCGCATTTGTGGGCAATTTGCCCCAAAACATCTCACTCCTTTCTGCCCTCGACTTGACGGCAGGAAGATCCTTCGTCGTGGAACCTCTTCCGACCGGTTCTACAGGGACATGCAGCAGCTCGAAGCTGCGTATGACCAGGACGCTGCTCGCCTTGAGCAAGAACGCGAAGAGAATGCAATCGAAGCCGCCTCCTGGCTCGAAGACCTCGACTTCGACCCCGCATGGTATAACAACCAGGACGACTACATTCCTTTGGACGACGATTAAAGAGTTCGTGGAACTCTACCTTGAAACGGGGGTAATGTTACAAGTAACATCGGCTACATGGCCCCCCTATCATTTTTCCCCTTCGTCCTCGCCCTCGTATGCCTCCGGCTCGCACTTCTCTACCGACTATCCGTTGACCGGATCCTCGGGACCGTTCCCGTCCCTCATCCCCCTCCTATCGCACCAACGTGCGCACGTGCCTTCGGGCTATGACTCGTTCTGACTCGTGCCACCAATGTGGCTTTCCTTATCTTGTCTTATCTTTCCTTTGACTCGTGCATGATGCACATTGTATCATTTACCGTTGGCTCGTTCCAACGTTTCTCGGTCTCATTCCGCATTCGACCTCACATCACTAATCAGGCTGTGCTACCAGCGTACCTATACCCTTTCCGTTTCCCCTTTACCCTTACCTACAGTACGGTAGCCTTGCCCTTAACCCTTTCCACTTAGTATAAGTAGTCGGTCACTCTGTACTAGATTCCCTAACTTGAATCTACTCAATCTTCCCTCGAACATACTTCCCTCTGAAGCCCCCTCAGCTTCAGTCTCTAGTATCTTTTCTTAGGTGCTCATCGCGCCTAAGTCTACCTTGATCGACCACCTCATCGTTCGGACAAGACTGTCCTTACTTTGAGAACGTCAGTGACTTTGAAGACATCCGTCTTAGAAGTCACGTGACACGCGCGTCTCTGATATCTGCCGACTCGACGTCGCCAGTCTCAGTCGCTACACCGGACCCTTCCGGTTACGTCACGAACGTTAGCGGACGACGCCCCTCTTAGGGCTCCGCATAACAGATCTATTTGAGTGCGTAACACAGACACCTCTCCAGTGCTAGGATCCTTCCCTCCCATAAGGATCGTGAACTTCCACCCACCCGTGGCGTATGCAAGGTACTTAAGGATCCGATCAAGCATAGGACCAAGCTCACGGATAGCCCTGCAGTTTTTAAATGTGCTTGAGAATACAACCATGTGATCAATGACAGAAGTACGTACTTTATCTTGGTTGCGTCGTTAATTTTTGGCATCTTCCCCGACTTCTGGCGTAGACGTGCTTTCGCATGCTTTGCCTTTGCCTTCTGGTAACGCCTTTCAACCTTATTCTTGACGTCCTCGCATTCTTCAGAGTACAAACGGTGCGTGACCTCACGGCGCTTATTCAGCTTTGGCCCGCGGTCAGTAACATTCTGTACTCTGATTTCGGCGTCTGCAGTGTCCTTGACTTTTTCTCCATAGTATTCGTAGGAGTAAATGTCTATTTTTTGCGGTGCGCGGGTCCCCTTAAGTTCCACACCACCAGCTAACACAGTGTCGAACTTCAAAGCTCCTTTAACACCACTCGTGCGGCCCAGGCGAGCAGGGTTTTTCCACCAACAGTACCATGTAGTTAGTTGCTAATCAAAATGAGTTGGTACGTGTGTTTCGCATACTCACAGATGGTAGTGCTTACCTGTTCACGACTTTCCACAGCATCTGCCAGATCCTTCACTTGATCTGGCGTAAGGATGTGGTCAGCAGGCAAGTCACCAAAGAGGGCCCTTTGCTCTGGCCATTTCTCGAAAAACGATTTGTTGACTTTTTTCCAGAACTCCTCGTATTTCTTGTCTGCGGCGTGCATGCGAAATTCTCCCAACATGGAGGTGAGAAATTCCTCTTGCTCATTGCTTGTCCATTTTTTTTTCCGAGGCATCTATTACTGAGATCAGTAGGAGCAGAGGGACAGCATCCTGGCACATACAGCGGTCAGACCTGAGGGATGGGGTGATAATTTCAGTACGTAGTGAGTTAGGGAGGGATGTTTTTCTTCGTCTTCGTCCTTTGAATATCATAGAGCCCATTTCGATGGACCAAATCGCTGGACCGAATCGCTAGACCAAATCACCGCCCTCACTACCAGTCACTCTTTTTTGACGTTTTGAATCTAATTTAATTCAGAGAATCCTTGTTTCTCAGATGCGACATCTACATTACCATCTCCGGGAGACTCGCAAAATGATACTATGTATAGTACAATGATATTTTCAACCTTGATATCTACAATCTCTCTGTACATAGTGTTTGTAAAAATAAAGGCATTGATCTGTATCGTCGTGAAATATATAAAACTCGCGACCACCAGTGATCACTGGGTGAAAAAAATGCATGGTCCATACCTTCACATGTAATGTTCTGAAAAAGATCAGCCCGACCCATAGCACGCTGTAGGAAGACAAGGCGGACCTGAGGGACGCTGTAGGAAGCGCCACCGAAGCAGACTCGGAAGCACTTGATCATCAAAGCGGCAGGGCCTGGACCGAAAGGTAACAGTGCTTCAACCTAGTGAGTGTCGGTGCATACCAGTAGTTAGTTTGTATGATACTTACCTGTAAATACTCTGTGAGCGTCAGTGTTTGAACATTTGAACAGCATCATTCACCTACGGATGAGCTGGCTTGTGAGAGCGCTTGCTTATGTGAGAAGTTAGAGTTAGTGATTGGTACATTGAATTGTAGTCAATACGGTCCTACCATGCTACTACTATGCAGTGATATCTCCTCCAGACGTATCATCGCCCAAGGAATCGGTCGAGGTATGATGTATCCTAGTAGCTCAGTCATGTCTGCTGTATGTTCAGCATCAAAATGTGAGCATAGTTCATTCTGAACCGGACAAACGCAACTTCAAACTCATTGCGGTCCTACCATGATTATGATTAGTAGTACTACTTTACAGGTCAAAGCTATTAAGGTCCGACCTACATGTCCAACCTACTCCGGTGATGATTAATGACTACTCGTATCACAATAAGTCACTGAATAACGACTCGGAAGGGTCAGTTCACTCCAAAAACAACTTGAAACTTCAATATTGAATTGCAGATTAAGGTCCAACCAATAACGCTCCACTTGCGCTGCAGCGATGCTTTAGCAGGTGCGTGCCCATTGTCTCACAATGAGTAGATGTGCTGATTATCATCCATGTCATGCACCGCACTTACAGTTTGTTTGATCTACAGCATTTGCGGCGGTGTAGTACTCGGCACCATGGGCCATCGACATTTGAATGGAGGCTCGTAATTAATACAGTCTGACGAACCAATGGAGGCTCATAACTAATACAGTCCGACGAATCGAAGCATCCGAAGCTCATCCTCTTTTTTCTCTCTCCACACCAAACGACACCGTTGCTTCACCATACGCTATGGCCCCTCCAATCAAATATAAAACCGACGCGGCTAAGCTTCAGGCCGTAAGGGCCAAGTGTTTGCGTTACTATGCTAAGTAAGTATCGTCTATTTCGTTCAGCCTACGATGCCCTGATTACAGATGCAGGTGCCGTGAGGAGATCCTTGCAAAAGAAGAGAGAAATACCACCTCAACAAAAATCGTCGAAAGGACGACGACGGCAGCGACAACAAGGGCGTGGGTGACAACTTGGATAAGGGCAATGATAGCAGTGACGAGTGTGCGAGCGATGACGATGAATCAATGTACGTGCTGAATATTATTATTGTCGCTGTGCTTTTAATATAAATATCAGAAGGACATTAGCTGATTGTATTGCCGTGGTGAAGTATGCTAAGGACGACGTCATGCAGCACATCAAATCTCCGCAACAATTCACCTTGGGTGTCTTCGCCGAATACGCGAAGTCTATCCCAGATGCTCCCGGAACTCACGGAGATAGAGAGATTCTCAAGCGCGCGATGTCAAGCATCGAGGACTTCCTTGACAGGGCTAGTCGAGGACAAGACGGTATCCTCCAACTTTGTGGTGTTTGTGACGAGTGGCGTGCCACAGAACAAGTGTGCAGGAGCATGAGGGACACCATTGCTATGGTGGAAGACATCTATTGTCATGCGCTCAGCGATGGAGATGCTCAGTTAGCCATAGTCCATTTACTCAAGGTATTCTTGTACCAGAACTACAACGAATGTTGAATAGGCTCAAGAGGCTTGCACACTAATGTCACTTTGAATTGCATATTTTTCATTGAGATTCATGCGTGTTCACTACTATGTAAAAGCTCAGGTATACATTTGTTACGTCAACACCTCCGTTTCACCGCGGTCAATGGCCTCTTCCATCAGCTGAATGCCTTCGGCTACTGAGCGGACCTTCGAAAAAGAGGCCCTGCTCACGCCAATGACATGGGACGAGGTCTGCTGCCTGTTGGCAGATCACAAATCAGTTGCCGTTAATCTAAATAATGCGGATCACTTACCAAGTAGAAAATATGCCAATACAGCGGCCACGAGTCACCCAGTAGAAGGGTCCTGTAGCATCAGCCGCTGGCACATTGTAGGTCACAACAGGAGTCAACGCTGGGATGAGTGGAGCTGATGCCGAAGTAGTCTTAACAGCACTGATAGCAGAAACGGCGGCGACCAGCGCGTTCTGGACCGCATCATGGATCTTGGACGTCACATCAGATGCCTCCTGCCCAGTGATATTCATTTGGGCCAAGAGCGCAATGAGACTATCTGTTGAACACTAGTAAGAAGCAGAGTGTGCTTAGGAATATCGTTGCTTACCAGTGCCATTACCCCCAGTATCGTCAGCGATGGGGGCCGCAGGGAGGTCATCTATCCTGCTAGTAAGATCGCCAGTACCGTCAGTGATGGGGGCCGCAGGGAGGCCATCTATCCTGCTAGTAAGAACCAGACCACGCAAAGAAATATTGTTGCTTACCAGTGCCATTACCATCAACAATGAGCGCCACAGGCACGGCATCTGTTATCGTGCTGGGGGAGATCATCATTGGGTGTAGTAAGTGGTAGGAGAATGATGTTGAAAAGTTGGAACTGACCTCGGGCTTTTTGTACTGAAAGCCATCCATATTGGGTGATGCAAAAACCTTCAGGTAGCCTTCGCCGCTGTAGTCGTAGTTCTTGCATCGCACTGGCAGTGAGTTCGATGAGTTCGAGTTCGATGAGTTGCAAGCTTCTGTCATGCTAACATGTCACCTTGTGTCACACCTTCTCATGTGCAAGCCCATTGCCGGAGCCCATTGTCCGAGCGATGTTACCTGCTGGAGATTCTTCAAATGCAGGCCCCACCCGAATTGATGGTGTCACCGAGGGTGTTGCCCCAACCAGTCATCAAACTGTCCAACGTGCCCCTTCACGTTTCACTTTTCGACAAGTCAGCAATCGAAAACGACCCAAGCTCAATCACTATGCACCACCTACCTCACAGTTGCGAGAGACGGTCCATACCGCCTTCAGGTTTTCAGGACGTCGAGATGGGAATATGCAGGTGTCTGCTGCCCATCTGATTTGTCGCCCGTCACCTTCGTCCACACACCAGTCTTCCCAATTTGCAGGCCCTGAGGACGGAAGCACTGAGTTTGATTTTGCAGTGTTTGATGAACCTTCAATGGATGCTGGCGAAGACGGAACAATGACTCAAAGTCAGAAAAGCAAGCGCACAGCTGGTGTGAGTTATCTTTATTTCTGTCGCATTATTCCTTACTCACTGTCTTCGTCAGGACAATCCTCTGCTTGTTTGGAAAAAGGAACGTGATACATATCTCCGGGAGATCATTCGGTTGGATGGACGCGGTGAAAATGCAAGGGACTTGTGTGCAGGCTGTTGCGCCAATCCTGCAGAATTCCGATGTCAGGATTGCGACGACATGCAACTGTACTGTGGTACATGCTCACTGGCAAATCATGCCCGGTCTCCCACCCATCGCATACAGGTATGTGATCTCTTACGAGCAAGATGAAATATATTGATTGATTTGCAGCAATGGAATGGTGTATTCTTCGAGAGCTCTTCCTTGAAGATGCTAGGCCTTCGAGTACAACTCGGGCATCCCATCAGTCATCCATGCATCCTCCCGCAGCCGGCATTTAACAACGACTTTGTGCTTATCGACACGAACGGAATACACGAACTAGGACTGGACTTCTGTGGTTGTGAGACATCCGAGACACATGTTAAACAACTCCTTCGTCACGGATGGTTCCCTTCCACGCCAACTAACCCTAGGACAGCGGCAACATTTCGACTTCTGCATTACTACCAAATCTTATCCTTCGAGTCGAAGGCATCAGCCTATGAATTCTACCATTCTCTTGTTCGACTCACGGATAATACAGGGATGATGAAATGCATGCCGGTACGCTTATATCTACCTTTGTTCCTTCAGTCTCTTACTGTCTACCTCAGGATCGCTATGATGGATTCATGCGGATGGTGCGTAAGTGGCGGCATCTCACAATGCTGAAACGTTTTGGACGTGGCCACGATCCCAGTGGCGTAGATGGTACATCGCAGGGCGAATGCGTGGTGCTATGTCCAGCATGTCCGCAGCCAGGGAAGAATTTACCTGAGGGTTGGCAAACTGCTTCGAAAGCAAAACGGTGTGTTGTACCACAGATATTGATCCACTAGGCTGATGTCTTTAGGTGGTTGTATGCAGTATTTCTAGCGATCGACGCGAATTTTTGATTGAAAAGACGGAACGTATCGAGCGATCACGCAGACCCAAGTCTTTCGAGTGGCTGGTCTTACTTTGTCGAGGAGAAAGAGTACAAGGCCTTCCTGGCCGAACATCTCACTGAGGCGCAGGAGGTATGTGACCATTTGGTTTAATCAATTGACGTGTACTCACACTATCTTACAGAAAAGTACATGTTCGAGCCACAGCGCTGTCAACATGGCAGATACAAAGCAGGCGCAAGGGCTTGCTGCTACTGGCGTCGGTACAGTAGACTGTGCCCGTCATAATTTTAAATGGCCAAATGGAGTCGGC
>NW_024539954.1:0-26825 GCF_016647785.1 Suillus fuscotomentosus | reverse complement strand
GAGATCATCCCGCGTCGAAGAAGACAGAAGAAAGAAGAGCTGATCTTCATGGACGAGGTCAAGGGCAAGGATGACATCGATAGCGCGTGGTACCTGTATGTTCCCAGCCTGGTGGGTGCGGGCACAGCATTGCTGGTCGTGGGCGTTATAGGCGCACTTAGCCTTTCGTCATGAGAAGAAACCAAGGATCTTGACGTGTCTCTTCTTTCGACTCGCCGTTCTCAGTGCTCAGAACTCTATCTGTTTTGATATATGTGTAGACTTTAGCCATCGTTCTAGTTTTCCTATTGCTCGAGTTATTGCTTCTTGTATTAATGCTATATTTCCCTGGCTATTGTCGATGTGTCTTTTGTGGAAATGACTCGATGCGGCTCTGGGAGTCCGTGAATGTAATTGTTTAAAGTCATTGCCCTCGATCAGGACCATTATCGTCATGCAACCTACTCCTTGGTCCAAAGCTGCAGGCTCTCTGCCTTCCGACCGTCTACCACGTCCTGCGCAACGCCCACAACATGTCCTTCAAAAACAAAGCAAAGGTAAAGGTAAAAACCAAGAACCTTCCAAAAGCAAGGCGATCCGTAAGCTCGAATCTCTTGCCGAGGGCGTTCGCAAGTCGTCCGGCAGAGAGAAGGATCCGAAGGGCGGATGTTTCTGCCAAGGCAAGGGCTCTTCAACTGATCTGAGTTTATAACGCTGAAACTAATAAGTCCAGCAAGAGAGCATGACCTTTCCCCATACACCGCCATATGCCGCGGTTGCGGATTAATCCTATGTGCCATCAACTTGCCTTACTACGCATGCCCGCACTGTTCTGCGGTGCTCCTCTCAGACATTGTGCGTTCCTCGCTGTCTGCCCGATTTGATGAGGGGATATCCAAGCAAGTAGCAAAAGAGGAAGAGGGGAGGTTGCGAGTCGTCCAGCAAGCACGCGATGCGGAGGGCGCGTTCCCTGTTCTCCCTGGTTCTGCGGCTGCCACACCACCGGTTCGGTCGAGCACGCCTTCTCGTCCCACAGCACAGACGCACAAAGTATTATCTCTGAACTCCAAGACGAAGAAATACACTGTTTCATCATACACGAACACCCCTGTCTCGTCCCGTCCGGCATCTCGTGCTGAGTCTGAGGTTGAAGAGGTTCACAGAGTCGGGGCACCTCCCCCGGAGGTTGACTTTGTGAAGAGGACACCTGATCGAAATCATCCGTGGAGCAATATGCGTATGGAATTGCTTTATGTTCCCGTGAAATAACAAGCTGGCCGTACTAAGGAGGTTGCAAGGCCCCTTGTTAACTCACATATAGCAGAGGGTCAATGATAGGTTGAGGTAGCGTAAAATACAGTATACCAATGCTACTCGGTCATACAGATACAAGATACATACAGCAGAAATATCAATAGATAAGCATGGGGCCCCATTAAATACCAACATATGTGCAATATCAAAGGCAAAATCGAAAAGAGTACATGGTAATACATTTTATCCTCGAGATCCGGGCGGCTCTTCTGATAGTAAGTGTTGGAGTTCCTCCATATCGATTTTGAGCTGATCGAGGGCCAGCTGCTTCGCAGCCAGTTGAGCCCTGGCTACCTCCATTCCCTCTTCAAGTCGTTTTAGTTTTACAGGATGGGGGCTGGAAGGGCGTAGTAGTGGACGAGAGGATGAGATAATAGGGGATGAATTTCTTTCAGGTGAGAAAGGGAGCGGAATTAAGAGCGGGTCCTTAGGAAATGATGTTAAACCAGGATCGTTCCATGACAGAATAGCAGTAGGCTGTAAAGGTGTCCCCAGTTCCATGGTTTGTTCTCTATCTATACCATCATCCAAATGCTGAACGTCGTGTGCATGATAAAGATTCTGGTAGTTCGGTGAGCTCCAACGTCTCTTGTGCGGACGATGACACCTACTGGTGACTGCTGATGCAATAACAGCTTGAGAGCGTCAATTTCCTTTAGCAACTCGTGTTCGCGGGACTTGGCAGAACTTCGACTATGCTGAAGTTCTTGTTCCAGATGCGAGACATGAGAGGTAAGCCTACACCATAGGTAAGGATGAGAGCACAGATGATACAATGATGCTAAGGAACCAACCTCACGCATTCCTCCTCGATGGCCAGGATTTGTGGGAATTCGGGAGGTTCCCCTCCATCAGATATCTGCAAAGATTATTCAGTGATGTGACGCAATGATTGACGTGTTACGAACTCTGCGTTTCCTGACGGCCACCTCAACCAGTGTCTTCCTCTCCGCTTTGAAGGCATCAAGCTGGGTGGCGTATAAGTTAATCTGATCATCCAGCTGTGCAATAGAGCGTTGTGATGCGGAATCAGATGAGATTATGGGGCTATTGTGAGATGATGGTCGTGTGACAACATGTGAGTCAGCCGGTAGGTTGGATACTGCATGCACTGTCGGTGTGACATGGGTTTCGTTATCAGTCGTTAGAGGTTTCCTCGGGATGGCTGGTTGGTATGGGTGATCGAGAGAAACAATTCTCGGCGGTGACGAGGGGCTAACAACGGGGGTTGCATCTGCTGAAATGCATGCAGGTGAAGCCGCGGAGCCCCGCGCGCGCTCAAGCTACAGCAAGCGCAAAATCAATGAAACTGTATCAATGGTGGAAAAAATGCAACCCCCACTTTTTGTGCCAAACTCCGTATTTCAATCTCAAGAGATTTATTTCTAGTGTTGCTATCCGCCAATACACGCAGACAGTCTTCATCGGTCATTGGTTTTGAAGGAGGTATTGGGCTTTCGGGAGTTCGAGAACGGTCCGGCGGTGACTTATCTCTCTCTTGATGGTGCCGAATTGATGCTTCTAATACGACCTCGCGTGCGGCAACTTTAGCCTCCAGTTCACAGATACGGAGGTTGGCTTCTTCCACAACCTTGCAGTGTGCTTTGCGCTCGTGGTCAAGCTCGACACGCAGCCTGTTTATAAGAGAAACACCGTACTCCAACAGAACCTCAGAATCCCTGCAGCTTGTATCACTGGGTTTAGAATAGTTCTCAGTGAGTTGATCTAGGCGTCATTTTTTGGCATTTAGTCTCGACGCTTGCAAAGCTATAATGAATGGACAAACATGGATGTTTTGTTATATCCATGCGACTGCAAGGCCACATGCTCCAGTCACTGGACATCTGGACTGAGAAATACAACAATACATGAGCGGGAGACATTCGTCCGTTTGTAGATTGCTATGCACCTTTCTGAATCAAGTCCTCGACGACATTTTTGAGATCATCTCGCTCAACTTCGAGGCACTTCGCAAAGGTTCTCCAACGTTCAATTTCATGGGATAAGTTTATCCTCTCGCGTTCTTTCGCCTCCAAGTCGGTTACATGTTGAGCCTTCAGAGAATCGACAGTGTCAATAGTTTTGAGAAGGCGAGCCTGCGTCTCTGATGTTCGAGCAATATAGGCGTCTACCCGAGCCTCCAAGCAGGTGATCTACATTAATGTATCTATCAATGATATTTCCCTGATGACTGTGCTATAATCACTGACCTGTTCATCCCTCTTCCGGAGAGCTTCTTTCAAGTCATCTCGCTGATCTTTGTGGCCCATATATACTATACAACAATCGATACATCCAGCCTGCAGCTGTCCGAGTGGTAGATCAAATTTTAATGATAGTTCGAGAAAGCTCAGAGCATCAGGCGTGAGAAATAATTCCCGAGTTTTCACTTTACATGGAGTAACGAAGTCAACTCAGATGGTCCTGGATGTCATCAGATTGTCCGGTGCGGCTGAGAATAGGTGGCCCCAGGGTTATACTGAAGGAGATGGAAAATAACAGGCATGGCCCTCAGCATTTTGTCAGTGTAGGCTAGTACGTGATAGGACATTAATAATAACATTCGACTCCTTGGTTTGTCATTTTCGCATCTTGCTCGGTTCGTTCCAGCTTCTTTCATCCCGAGATCCTTGTTGGTGTACTTTGTGGAGGACAACTCCGCACCATGCTGGTAGTTGTCTGGCAAATTTTCCAAAAGAACACTGACAGCATCGACGTGCTCTTGCGCAGCGGCGATGAGGTTTTCACTGGCAGTGGTGTTCCTGTTGTGCGCCTTACCTTTGTACACATAGGTGCTCATCGTGAAGAATACGAGGACCGGTGCTCCGTTTTCGATTGTCAGCCAAAGGACAAACTGCAAATCATATTCTGAACTGACAAGAATCTTGTTATCAACATAGATGGCGCGAATCGCTGACATGCCACAAAGTGTACACATTTGCGACCACAAATGCCATGAAAACAAATGTGACGATGAGTAGAGAAGACATTGGTCAAGAAGAAAGACAATGAATGCACTGACAAATCCTTTAGCCAAATATTGTTCCGATTCAAAAACAAGAATGAATCTTAGATCAACTCAAGAAATGGAACATCCTCATGGGGCATACGAGAAAAAACCAATCATCAAAAGAAAGCCCTCCTAATGGCACTAGGAGTTGGGGATCGGAGTCGGGCTACCCACGTTAGAAACATCTTCACGAGAGCACTGGCATGCATTCCCGGTCCTATCTTAATCACTCATTCTGGTAAGTCATCATCCTGTTGTGAAAGTCAGATAAGACATGTACTAGTGGCACCACTAATAGTGCACAGTGACTAGTCTAAATGGGTTCCGAGTAGTGCTGCCGCGGTCTGGTTTGGTCTGGTTCAGAGGCAGTTTGACGAGAACTGAGAACTGGACCTTGGTCCGATTCTACCTTTCTCAATGAACCTTGGACTGAACCTTTGTGAATGGTCCGCAGCGGTCAGGTTCGGTTTTTTTTTCGGTTCAAACGTGAACTGGACCCAATGTTTTTTATAGCAAAAAAAATAATCAAAGTACTTGTACTGATAGCTACATACCCAACGAAGCTCCTCAGCCTCTGCTGCAGCAGAAAGGTGCCCGTTCCTATACATTCCTGTGTGATGCATGCAAAAAAGGTGACAGAGTGTCGACGTGCAGAGGCCATGTATGACAAGATCATGATCTCGACTTTAGAGACGAGGTGAAGGTTATTGGTGATGGAGAGGCTAGCAGCGAGGGCGAAAACGATGGCAATGATGATGGGGTACCGCAGTCGAAAGCCACTCCAGAGACTGTTTTGAAGCTTGCATATATCTGTGGTCTGGAGCTGTTTGCTGGAGATGCTAATACATTGAAAGCATGCAGTAAGCTCAAGCGAGATAGTAATCGAGCTAGGACAACTGGTGTGGACCACGAACATGTGGAATATAATGTTCGAAGATGACGAGTGGAGGGATGGCACCTTGCAAGATTTTGTGGGTATTGGCAGGTTGAGAAGGGCGGGAGGAAGAGGAGAATATGTGGAGGTGTTGCTCGTTCCAATGGAGTATAAAAATCTGGTTATCGTATCCTGTGTATATAACACAATGAAGAAATCATGTTAGGCATTCAAACTTTCAATGTACCCTATCAGTCTGGGCCTAGATTGCACCAAATGGATGCAAATGAGTGTGGGATGACCACACATTGGAATCTGTACATACACAGTGTGTACTATCTCTGAGATTAGACTCCACCGCAATGATGAAAGCCATGCTGACAGCCGATGACAGCCGAGAAAAGATCAGACTAATCAAACATCAGTCTCAAAATGTGCCGAAGGTAAGAACACTAAACTTACGAAGATCAAGACAATGTCCATGTCAGTAGTGTATTGCTCAAGGAACTTGCTGTCATGTTCCTCTGCGACTCATTTGTACAATACTCGGTCAATTAACATATGAGAAAAATGTACCAAGCTCTCAGACATGGTCTCCCATGCATAAGTATCGATGGGAGGTTCGGGTTTCCATACCCTCAATCTAAGGAACTGGAGGGACTCAGAGAAAAGGTGCCATCAAGTAATGTGAATGTTTGAATTTATCTGAAAATGATTGACTGTATCAGTCCCCCCGAGTCGCACCTTGACCTTGACACAAATTTTTTGCATTACTATTACATAGCATGAGGACCAGGGACTCTCCACCATGGACTTGTCATTGGTGATGATCATTACTGCTTTGTTTCCTCTTGCTCTACTTATACGAGAACAGGATTGCAAACTTCGGTTCTCTGCACTGGCTCAGAGATTACTGTGTAATTTCCTGTCTTCTGAGTTGCAAATTGCCATCAACTCTTAGGCTAGTCAGTTGTGTCTTCCTGGGGATTTATGGAGATTTAGGTAAGTATCTGATGAGTCTTCATGGGATGATATGATGCACGCGTGATTTGCGACCTGAACGGCCCGGGGTTCTCAGTAGAACTTCTCTGACTCGGAGCACAGGATAACCAACCAATGGCAACATGCTGTATAGTACTGACCAGCGCTACATGTTCAATATCTTATAAGTAGTGACCTGAAATGAGGTCGACTCATTCAATAAATCAGTATGAATACTTTTCAAGAGACTCCGAGTCAAGCTGATGCCTTCTTGAGGTTGGGTGTAAGTGCGATTCCTACTTAGTATGGCGTGTCCTGTATCACTGATGTTGTCGTCCCAGTACCCTTATGGTACGGTTGTCGTCTATGATCGCTTTTCTTTGATTCAGTTTGCTTACCTTCACGGTAGTTGCACTAACAGCGCTGTGGGTGAGTGTAAAAATTACCATAATCTTTCAACAATGGCTGAGACTCATGTTTTCACTTGAACATTCAGCTATATGACTATGTACTGTGCATACCCGACGCGGCAAGTACAAATTTCCTGAGTGCCCTAGGGTATACTGATCTGTAGTTGATACAGATTGAGTGTATTGTCGAGTCTCGATGGGGGCTCCCCATGTTTTTCTATCTAGCTTGCAGTCACTTGCTCTTTGTATACGTGTTACTGAATATGCTCGGTGAGTGTCTGGCACACATCCCAATTTCCCTCCCTCATCATGCGACTTTCAGCACTTTTTTGGCCTGATGCCCCATATTCTGTACATGCAAATTGGAGATTTGCAGGTGTTCAAAATTAACTCATCCCAATCAAAGGTTTGCCAGTCTTATGAAATTGCCAATATCTGTGAGTCTGGTAAAGCTTCCCAAGGCATGTACTGACTCTGCACCATAACTCATAAGATTTAGGGGTACTGCTGATGTTATTTGCTGAGTGTGGGAGCAATTGGATTACCTAGCAATGATTCTGCACTCTGACATTATTGCACTGGTTCAGGTATATTCGTACTCAGGGAATTTGCGATATGGGAACGGGTGAGGTGGTTTACCATATTCCTATTTGTTAGCATCATTGTGAGTCGAATATTTGGAGGCTACAACTAACTCTAGATAATAATGTCTAAATTATCTTGTGCAGGCCTATTTAGTACTGATTATCATTTACATCAAGGAAGTTTGGTTAGCCTTTGGTGCATACAACTTCAAGTTAGACCTTGTGTTTGTTTAATTCCTGACCTCTTAAATACAGGGGAATGCTGGATTCCTGGCACTTTTGGACATGTGCATATGAAAAAGAATGTGTATATAATTTACAGCTTACTGGCTGTTGCTGAGCTAGGTTTGTATTGGGAGCTGCTGCTAATACAAACTTGAACTCACCGCATGCACACAATTTAAGAAGTATTCCTTCTTCTGTTCTATTGCACTGTCAAGGGTCATGGTGGTTGGAAAACCGACAACCGTTTCATGTGTGGTCTCTTGCAACAAAATTTAATGTATTTCAGCTACAGCTTTGGTTGGTTCTTGCATATCACCTAACACCTTTTGCATATTTATCTACTAAACGCTACAGCTTTGACTCTCGGTGTCATTCTCACAACATTCTTGTTTCTGGTAAGTCAATGTGTACATGTGAAGCCACTCCATTGACGCAAGGCGTAGTTTCCATTTGCACACGTAGTAATAGAGTTTGTCTACTCTCAATTTTGAGGCAATGGTTCAATACTTAATCACTGACAGATACCAAGTTGTTCTGCAATCCATCATAGTCACGTGAATGCACAGGGACTTCTGGAGGTCAGATTGTGCTTCTTGCAGCACCCAGGCAGATCTTTCTTTAACAACGTGGATGGCAAGAGTTCCAGATACCATATAATGGTGCGCTTCCTCTGCTAAATCACCACAATCATACAGCTGGCACTCGTTGATCAAGCCACAGTGCTACTTGGAACATGCTGACCCTTCAATTATGCCGCTTCTATCTACTTGTGGAGTTTATCAATAACAAGCGGCGAGTTTCGGTCGTTATTTATTACAAGAAAACAGGATTTGAAGACTGTTATAATGATATCTATGTATTCTTCTTCTGGAGGGATGTGACTGTCGTCCGCTTAACTGTTACGCCGAAAGGCAGTGATACTGAAAGAGCATCGCAGTGTATTTATATAGATTATGGGAAATCTAGTAACTTCCAGTGTACTTTAGTATGTCATATGGTGGAGCAACTACATAGATAACTCTACCCTAAACATCAATGACTTCAAGCTCATTGTATTCTATTGTGTAATGTGCTGAACCTACCACTTCGTGATCAAACTTTGTGTTGAGCAAATAAATTCTATCCTTATCAACCCACACATCTGCTAACTCTGATTCAGCAGAACCAAACCTTCTGTCCAATATGACCTCGACATAAGGCAGGGATGTTATCAAGCTCTTCACAGGTCTACCAGTCCATTTGTTGAATTCTGGTATTGTGGATGGTTCTTTCACCACTCGTCCCAGACCCCGCCTGTTTGTCACAGCTAGTGGGCTGAAGTCCAAAACATGTAATGTATACTCCATGTCACCTGAGGCTGATGTGCTGACCAATGCTTGCAAGACTCGATTCCCGCTAATGTGAACTTTGAGTTCACATGAGAACTCGAAAATACAAGTATTTAAAGGGCCCCAGTGTTCCCATGGTACTGGTGCTGCTGCTGCTATTTTTTCAAGGTTGAAGAAAATCCTTGTGGAAATAATGAAGGTCCGACACCCTCCTGTGGTAATGCATAGCAGCTGGTTTTTGAGATCTGAAATGTACATCGCTTGTTGGGCTTGTAGCTGTGGGGAGCTATCAATATGATCCATCGGAAGGAAGCACTGTATATTCAGATATAGGATGGGCATCAGGAAGCACACCAGCAATTATGGTGTCTGGGACATATCCTTGATCGAATAGAGCTTCAAATGCCCAGCAACAATGAGCAACCTATTGTTTCTGAGAAAGCAAAAGTCAATCTAGTTGGGCTTGAAATTCGTGCTGCTGAGGATGCTCTAGACAGCGAATCAGTGCTCAGCTGTCAAGTCTTTCAAATATTTTCTGGCCATGATTTACATTAGATGTCGCTGAGTGTTGCCAGTCCCAAATATCCAGCTGCCACATCTCCTCAAATGGATATGCAAAGGAGTGCCACAAAGCAATATGCCTCCCAAATCCCTTGAGCTTGGCACTTTCTGTAACAAAGCATTTGTCCTTGGATGCAGGCAGCACTGACAAAAACAATGTCCGTCCAGCAGCTTGGGGGTGAATGCCATCCTTATCCAGGGCCCCAAGGTCAATGTAGAGTGTCTTGTCATTCGACTCGAGTGTAGCATCAGTGACAGAATACATGATGGCAATCAGGTTTTGTGCTGGATCCATGAACACATTGAGGTTGTCTGAGTCAGGAACTGACAATGATGTTCCTGCAGACCAGTTGCACTTGACTGTCTTTTGTAAGGGCCTTGGCAGTATTGGAATGATTGCGGCCTGGTCCTCTTCTTAATCCCACAAGTAGATATGCCCATCTGCGATGAACTTCTTGTCAGAGTGCATGTTCTTTGGTAGAGAGACTGTTTCGAAAGAGTGGGAGTCGACTTTGAACTATGCATGAGCTTTGTCCCTCAAAAGTTGTAGGCACCTGGAAACAGGGATGCCAACATTGTTCATATTGGGAACATGGAGCAACCATTGGCCACTGAGTTCGACAATGTACTGAAGCTTGGAAGAGGACATGTACGTCTGGTGAAGGGCCTTAGATACCTGCAAGACGATCATTGTAAGTATAAAAGTCCATATAGGACAACAACAGCATCACCACAATCATAAATTGGGCTCACAGATGTACAACGAAGGATATCTCGGCCTGAAAGAAAGCTCAAAATCTTGAGCTGTAGTCCTCTAGGAAGAGAAAAAAACCCTGCACTAGGTTTCATCTCATGGCTCATTAACATTCTCTTAACAAGGCAAGATAGGCAATTAGTCTTGACTAGATACAATTGAAAGATTCAAGCACCTGCTTATATCAACCATACAGGAGGTCTTTCAAACACACAGTTGGAGGATTACTAAGCAGAAGGTCCTACACTATGTAATACTGTTTCTTGACGGAGTTGCTACTACATATGCAAAAAAGTCCTCTCTGGTTAGGTTTTTTGGCCATAACTAGTATGCAGTACATTTTACTGCAAGTGGGGGATTTTCGGCCCAGGACCACCCTGCCCTTTCTGTTGAGGTACCATGAATCGAAGGAGCAGTCCCATTGATTTAATCATGATATGGCAGATAAACGAACAACTACCCCATAGATGAAAGATACATACATGTCAGTAATACTGGTTCCAATTCTGTACAACCAAATCATGTTTCCTTGACGTCAACCTAACACTGAGTGCGCCATGTTCTTTTAACAACAATGTCACTCGATTTAAAATGGACCTTACTCAAAAAGAATCCGACCTGCCTAGCTCGAACAGGCGACCTCAAGATGAATTTATCCCATTACAGTCTCGCGCTCTTCCAACTGAGCTAAGGTTGGTTACATTTAGGTGACATTTGCCAATCCAAGAGGTTTCAAGTGCAAACAATGCATTGATAAGGGTGAAGATTAGCTGAAATACAAGAGATCAATATCAGAATCCGCTTGAAAGTAAATATCAATATGCAGTTATCATTTGTCATTAAGGGTCATGCATAGTAGAAGGTAAAGTAGAGAATGAGAATGAAAGTGATAAAAATGATGATAAGTTTCAAGAATTCAGATGCATAAGATGGCGGACTCTGCCTTTCACATGATTGTGCATCAACGAGACTTCTTTTCCTTGTCTTCTTCAACAGCGGAGGGAAGGGCACTGGTTGGAGCAGTGGTTGGAGTATTTTTGGCTAAGGACTTATGGACGAATTCTCCAGCTGCAATGTCGAGCGATGTGCGACCCTCTTCAGAGCTAGTTCGGTAACCCAAGGTAAAGTAAATTTGCCAACTTCAAGGATGATGTAAGGCCAGCACAGTAGGTGCCGATAGCTGAGTTTCAACCTTATGATATCAATATTAGTAGGACTTGTTATCCATCGTGCTCATTGCTTTAGGGATAGATATCGATAGATTATGGATACCATTGACCCCTTGCTCCAACAACTCGCTCAAGCCCAGGCTGTTCAGCCGCCAGCTGCAGGCCGTCAGCAGAATCATATGTGAATCCTACATCACATTGCACTACTCGTCAGTGTCCTTCTGACTGCTACACACTCATTGCTTCAGGACTCTGTACCTGAGGCATACCACACATCGGCCCTCTCAGGTGAAGAATGGGTCATGGAACTCATCATTGGTCACCCGGATTGTATGCGATGCGAACTTGGCATGCATGCAGATGTCTTTCACGTGCTCATAGCCGAACTTTGTGTTTTGGGTTATGCTAGCTCATGCCACATTTCGCTCGAAGAGCAACTTGCCATCTTTCTATATACGTGTGTTACAGGGCTAACAATCTGTCATGTCGGGGAGCGTTTTCAATGGTCAAATGACACCATCTCAAAGTAAGTTTGTTTTTAATGTTATTTATGATGAGCTCACAAATAATTCCAGGTATTTCTGGAAGATCTTGTTTATCTTTGCATCCCCCCCGTTCTACACAACCTACATACGTTCTCCCAACGACACCGATGACGTCTCCAGCAACATCCATAACAACCCAAAATTCTGGCCTTACTTCAAGGACGCTATCGGTGTGATCAACAGCAGCCACATCCATGCTCGCCCCTCATCATCTGACCGCCCCTCGTATCGTAATCACAAAGGTTTTGTTTCTCAAAACTGTCTATTCACCTGCACCTTCAACCTCAAGTTCTCATATGCTCTCACTGGCTGGGAGGGATCCGCCACAGATGTATGCCTCTATGACGAGGCTCGTTCAGGCAGTTTGTATGTCCCTCCCGGAAAATATTTCTTAGCAGATGCGGGATTCCCTTTGTGTGATGAGCTCTTAGTCCCCTACCGCAGTGTCCGTTATCATTTGGCTGAATGGGGACACACTAATCTTAGGTATGTTTTATTTATTTTATATTTTAGGTTTTTTAATAACTATTCTATGTTTGCAGACCAACAACCAAAGAAGAGCTCTTCAATCTGCGACACTCATCTGCTCGAAATGCGATTGAGCAGATCTTTGGTGTGTTAAAACGCCATTTTCATATTCTTTTGCTCTCACCTGAATATCCTATGACCATCCAGGCATGTATACCTGCCACGCTATGCGCGATTCACAATTTCATATTGACTCACAACCCTGATGACAACGTGCTCCCAGACGACAACGATGAACACTTCGATTATGACAACCCAGAGCACCAAGGGATCCCCGATGATGAGGAGGTGTTTGACGGAGCAGGAGGCATGAAGGAAGTGCGCAATCGTATTGCGTGCTGCATGTGGGAAGATTATCAGACCATTTTGCAGCAGTGGGGCCCGCTAGATGACTCCTTTGAAGATTCTGACAATGATATGTAGCACTGTAGCACGACTCTCATGTATCCGCTGCCATCAAAGCACAAGATGTTTGCATTACCATGCTTCAACTACTGCATTATCATCATATGTTGTGTCAATAGCGCATTTTACATGAGTATACTAACTACCAGGCACAGGAAGTTGAAGTCCCAACCGCTGGGCTGTGGAAAGAATAAAAGCACGGCACATCTCCTTGTCAGCGGTCTGTGTATATATGTCAGTAGCTGCAGGGTCCATAGAAAAAACCTGTTGTATTATAAGCCGCTCTGCGAACGGCAACTCTGCGTCCTCAACCTGCAACATCTGCATGGCCCTCGAGCGCTGGTCCATTACCCGATCCTCAGGATAGACCATACGCTCAGCAATTACATCTGTCAAGTGATTGACAGAGCTCTGGAATCCCATCATGGCTACAGCTGTGGTGGCCTTCGATATCTTGGTGTCCAACATGTTGGCGTTCTTTGTGGAACCACTCTGAGTCTGTGCATGGCCTCCTGATCCATGGCCTGATGCGCAGCCTGATACTGTCTTCACTCTTTTGATAGAGCTCGACTCGGAGGGAGGTGGCATTTGCATTTGAGAAACTGAGGTAGATGCAGATGAGGCGGTCAGCTCCATGTCAGTGTGAGAATGTTTGCCAGGAGGAGGCATGAAGGACGGAGAAGTAGGAGGAGGCATGAAGGATGGAGAAGCAGGTGTAGAAGTGAGGGCTGCTGCTGCAGGGGCGGTGCTAGGACCAGCAACACCAGCACTAGATGTGGCAATAACGGGACCAATCATGGTATTGTGTTCACCTCTGGGTACACTAGGACTGGAGCTTGAGCTTAAGGGAGGGGGGAGAGCTATATTGGGTTGGTACCCTGTGCGCCCTCGGGCGCCACTGCCTTGTGGTATTATGCTGTCCATTTGCTTGTAGTGTCTCCATCCCGATGCACAAAAAGGGTGCATGACTGAATTTCCCTATTATCAAACAGTGAGATGCATGAAATAGCATTAGCGAACTTGATGTACCTTCTTGGAAATATATTCATTCCATACTGAGGTTGAAGCCTCGCCCTCGACATTTGCCCCTCTAATATTGTCCCAGTAAACACCAGACTGCTGGCGATACTTCTGAATAGCATTGAAAGTCTGCTTTAACTACACGATCTCTTATCAAGTCTATAAATAAATGATATACTGATATGACTTACTGACGCCCATTTTGTCTTACACATTGCCCCACTCTTCACTGGACCATGCTCCAGGTACTCAGCAATAGCCTCTGCAGCACCATTGTAAGTCACATCTTTGAAGTTGCCAGCATCACCGATCTTGTCCTGATTGTTGGATAGGTAGAGGAGAAACTGATCAACCTCTGTGTCGGTCCAAACAGCCCTCTCTGTAGTAGTATGAGATGACTCCTGAGCCATGGAGAGGATGTGGACTTAAGCTGATAACACTATTGATATGACACTAGCCCAGATGTTGTTCCAATTGCATAGATCTTGAGTCGTATACTGGGGTGTGTGATAGCTAGACATGGGATCAAAGGAAGTTCAAGCTCCAATGTCGGTCTCCAACCGGAAGCTACTGTGCTGACCTTACATCATCCTTGAAGTTGGCAAATTTACTTTACCTTGGGTTACCGAACTAGCTCTCAGGAACCTTGGGTGAAGAGGAGAACCATCCACCAGAAAAGAAATGAGAAGAGGTCATGGACTCCAGTCTGTTGCGGTTGGCTCTGTTGTTGGTGGGAATATCGATGTGAAGGGTGCTGGATTCAGTGACCTCAGCAGCATTAAGCTCATCAACAGCAGACAAGCTTGGCCTGAATGCACAAAGTCAGAAGTAAGGAAGGAAGCGGGGTAAACATGGACTGACTTCTTGTTGGTGAACTTCTGTGGATCTTCGAGAGCAGGGAATGTCTGAGGGGTCTCTCGGGCAAATGGAGTTCCACTGGCCTCAACGTCGTCATATGTCTCAGAGAGGTCTGAAACAGTCACATTACCCTCTGAGCACAAGGGAGTCTCTGTCATGACAGGCTCATCTACAGATGCTCATGTCTCGGTGATGAGGACAGGTGGGATGGGCTCTTCATCAGCCACAAGTACAGGAATACTAGAGAGTGGACCAGTTAGATATTCTATTTCATTAAGCTCCTCTACTTCTTCAACAGCATCATTTGGCCCCTGCTTGGTGACAGAATATGAAGGGGTCCATGGGGACTTTGGTCTTTCTCCAACAGGGTCATTGACGGGTGTCAGAAGCCCTGAGTCTGATTTGACCTCAGGAACATCCTCTACACCAACCTACAGATTTTTTAGCAAATGCAAAGCTCGATACCAATATAATCTTATGGGTAGTTGGGTCTCAATGATAAATGAACCATGGTCAACAAACTCGTCATCCTTAGCAACTGCTTGATCCTCAAGTGCAGATGCTAGTTCAAGCCCAGTAACTGAGTAGGACAGCATCCAGGGAGAACTACTATGCTCTCTGTCAGGGTCAGTAGTACTCAATTGCTGTTGAAAACACTTAGCATAAATAAGTAGTAACCTACTGTACTCTCGTCATCAACAATGAACGATCCCTGTTCAATTTCCTCCTCAGGTACTTCCTCCACAGTAGGTGACTCGGGTGGAGCCTGTACCGAAGGTTCTGCTTGAGCGATGACACCTTGCTCTGAAGCAACATCCTGAGGAATATCTGACTCATCTAGCATTGCCGAAAGCGTAGCATGTATGTCTGCAATGACTGTGGTAGAACTGATTACTTCGCCAGAAATGAATGCTTCTGTAAAAGAAACAGGTTGCTCTTCAAATGCCTTTGCTGCAACAAACTGGGTAGCACTTGGGGGAAGTTGCTCCAAGTCATCAAGTCCCTCATTAGTGTGAGCCATATTGCCTTGTACAGTCACTGAGCAAGAAGGCGTCCAAGGTGATTTGGGGTGAGGCTCTTCCAGTTCGCCAAGCACAACCTATCCTCGAGTTAAGTCAAAGGCAGACAGGCAATAGGGGTCAAATTGTACCTGTTCCTCTGCCAAAGGTAAAACCTCAATTTGGGATTGTCCATACACTTCCATATCAGCTGCAATCTCTGGAACAACTGCGGCTACTTCATCAATAACAATCTCGGGTGCAGGCACTTCCGACTCGACAGTGGCAGGTTCATGTCCTGCTGCTGCTACAGGATCCATCTCAGCAGTAGCAATGGGTTCGGGGCCAGGGATTGTGACTGGTCCTGAGTCAACAGTAATGGAGTCGTGTGTATCAACAGACTCTGCTTCTGTAGCAATAACAAATTTGACAGGAACCTCAGACACTGTAGTTGGGGCGATGGAAGCTTCCTCTGATTCAGTTGACAGGACATCTGGCCCTGTCGCAGCCTCAGCTGGAGCCGAGATGACCTCAGGAACAAACACTTCCACTTCCGGTTCGGTGGGAGCAGCTGGCTCATCCTCAGCATCAAAGGCACCCTGTGGCGACTCATTATCACCCTCCTTTTCTGCTGCAATACATACATCAACCTCTGTAGCAAATTCCTCTGCCTCTGTACCCGCACCTGATATCTTAGCTGGCACAATAGTGTCTACTGCTTCCAACACTGGCACGGTTTCTTCAGTCAGATCTGATTCGCCAACTTCTGTGACAGGCTCCGCAGTTGCTGCAGTATCTTCAACCAGTTCCATTTCAGTGGCTTTTGGGGTTAGCTCCAAAATTACCGCAGGCTCCAAGCCAGGCTCACAGGCCAAACTCTCCTCTACAATGACCTCACACAATATTGGTTAAATTGGTGCAGCTTGGAGCATCACTGGCGTGATGCCTGACTTGGCTGTGGAAGATTGTGTTTCAACCGCAGATGCTTGTTCGTCCAATATGATTTCACTTTCAGGAGTGGCCTCTGCTACTGAACCAATGGACGCTATAACTACGGTCTCGATGACCGCAGATTCTTCTCCGACAGACGGAGCCTCCACTTGCATTATGCTTGCTTCCACATCAATCAGGTCACATGCATCTGCTACGATAGCTGGTTCTGGTTCTGCAGTTATAGTAGATATTTCCTGCAATGTCGTCAAGATGAGGGAGAAATGTTGCATTGAAAGCACCACAACTCACCTCTGCTTCAACAGCAGGGGGACAACAACCTCTTCCAACATATCAGCAGTTGGGCTGAATTCGGTGCTTGAATGGGAAATGGGCATCTCGTCCTGACAGGAAGGCTCTGCAGTAGTAGTGCTCCCGACACCGTTTATGGAAGTTGTAATAAAGTCTGATAGGGACATGTCAGGCCCGGTACTAGCAGCGATAGGAGGCTCTCCATAATCTAAAGAGGCCTTAGAAGCTTCCACAACGATTGTGGCAACATCGATAAAGGGTATTTCCGTGCCTGCACTGTCAGTGATTGGTAATTTGTCCTGCAGGCTGATTGTTAGAAAGTGGACACGTCAAAAACATGTCTGCACATCTGCACACCTTGGGTATCTCTAAATAACCATACTGGAAATCTCAGTCATGTCCTCTTGGACAAGCTCTGCAAGACTTTCAGGCTTGTCACATGGGATGATTGTGAGAGTTGTAAGCTGCTCGAACTCTTCTACAAAAAGAGACTTGTGGTGGCCGTTGGTGAGAGGATCGGAGTCATGGATAAGGGTGGTGTTCTCCTTATCAAAGTCACTGGCATGCAGGGCAGGTGTTACAAGTAACATCGGCTACATGGCCCCCCTATCATTTTTCCCCTTCGTCCTCGCCCTCGTATGCCTCCGGCTCGTACTTCTCTACCGACTATCCATTGACCGGATCCTCGGGACCATTCCCGTCCCTCATCCCCCTCCTATCGCACCAACGTGCGCACGTGCCTTCGGGCTATGACTCATTCTGACTCGTGCCACCAATGTGGCTTTCCTTATCTTGTCTTATCTTTCCTTTGACTCGTGCATGATGCACATTGTATCATTTACCGTTGGCTCGTTCCAACGTTTCTCGGTCTCATTCCGCATTCGACCTCACATCACTAATCAGGCTCTGCTACCAGCGTACCTATACCCTTTCCGTTTCCCCTTTGCCCTTACCTATAGTACGGTAGCCCTGCCCTTAACCCTTTCCACTTAGTATAAGTAGTCGGTCACTCTGTACTAGATTCCCTAACTTGAATCTACTCAATCTTCCCTCGAACATACTTCCCTCTGAAGCCCCCTCAGCTTCAGTCTCTAGTATCTTTTCTTAGGTGCTCATCGCGCCTAAGTCTACCTCGATCGACAACTCATCGTTCGGACAAGACTGTCCTTACTTTGAGATCGTCAGTGACTTTGAAGACATCCGTCTTAGAAGTCACGTGACACGCGCGTCTCTGATATCTGCCGACTCGACGTCGCCAGTCTCAGTCGCTACACCGGACCCTTCCGGTTACGTCACGAACGTTAGCGGACGACGCCCCTCTTAGGGCTCCGCATAACAGATCTATTTGAGTGCGTAACAAAAGATTCAAGTTTCCCCTTTTTGCGCCCTGCCATCCGCACGGCCATTAACCGACAGACACCACGACTACCTGGATCCCGAAGTACCCTTGGGAACGCGATCCCAATACTCCGGACTCCGAAGAAGAAGAAGAATCGGAAGAAGACCATACGTCCTCCGACGAGTTTCCCGACGAACAACCGTACGGCAACCTCAACTCGAACCCTGGAACAAGAATGTCCGGAGGCCCCACCCAACAACCGACAGTGGTCGTATCCAGGCCTGAACTAAAGGCTGGAGTACCACAGAACTATGATGGAAGCATCGATGATGCCGAGCGCTGGATGTACTCGGTGGAGACATACTTCCTCATCAACTCGACGATCTACAGCTCCGACCAAACCAAGGTCGCTGTTGCACTCCAGTACATGAACGATGGAGACGCCCGCGTCTGGGCCGACACCTTCTACCGAGCAGCCTTCGACAAACCCGCCGTCGACTTCGGTACCTGGAAGGACTTCAAGAAGGCCTTCACCGAATCCTTCCATCCCGTTGACCGGATGACTGAGGCTCTAACCAAGCTTCATGGTCTGAGCCAAACCGGCGATGTGATGCCCTACATTGCGACGTTCAAAACCCTGTCGTCCACTGCTAGTCTCAAACAGGACGTCGCCCTCATCCACTTCTTCGAACGAGGGTTGAAACCAGGACTTCGAACCGCCATCTACGGGAAGGAGGTCGTTCCCACCACCATCGATAAATGGTACACTGCCGTGATACAGTTGGAAGCCAACTATAAGCGATCAAGAGCAGTTGTGTCCAACAACAGATCGGTACGCCCTTCCGGCCACCGGCACGTCCCCAAGCCCCAGGTCCGCCAACGTGATCCTGATGCTATGGACGTCGATCGTTCCCTCACGCCTGAGGAACGACAGAAGTGCTTCGACAAAGGCCTTTGCTTCAAATGCAAGGAGAAAGGCCATCGAGCAAACGACTCCCGGTTCCACCCGAAGGTGCGCCGAGGAGACAAGAACGACGAAGAAGACAAAGGCAAGAAGCCAAGCAAGTCTGGCGTCCGCCAGCTTGACGAGTCTTCTGACGAGGAGGACATCGAAGTCAACCTTGTCAAAAGAAAGGATTTTTAAAGAGAGGGCTTGTCGAACGGTCAATTCCCTCTATCTGCGCATTGTATACTAAAGCTGTTGGTAAATCCAACGAGTTTCGTGTCCCGGTGACACTTTTCTCTTCTTGCAGTGCCAAAACCGTTCAGTCGACCGCCATCATCGACTCAGGGGCAGGTGGGACCTTCATTAGCTATGACTTCGTCAAGCGAAATGGGATCCGGACCCACCTACTCAAGAAACCCTTCCGGATCACCACAGTAGACGGAAGCCCGTCCTCGGCAGGACAGGTGACCCAATACTGCATGCTATTCATTCGTCTCGATCGGAGACTTATGTATGGAAAGTTCAACGTAACGAAACTTTCCAAGCATGATGATCTACTTTTTGGAAAACCTTGGCTTAGTGCCATGATGCCCAATATCGACTGGAAGGCCAACACGATCTCCCTGCCTGCGACCAATAGGTCAAAGGAGGTGGAGAGGGAACTCAACGCCTCCCGGCGAGAAAGCAAGGCCAAGCCATATCTCTTTCGTGGAGAAAAGGCTGTCCTAGAAGAACTCGACGACGAGGACTTTTCGCCCCTCAAGCGACTCCCCAAAGGCACTCAACATTGCCTCGAGGAAATCAAGAAACGCAAGAAGCGTAACAAGAAGAAGACGGCGCCAATCATCGTGCCCTTCGAAGACACCGACTTCAACACCATGGACGATGTCTGGGTCGGACAGACCCATCTCGCGGATAAAGTTGAGGAGATCTCCACTTATCCCCTCACTGACGATGAAGTTCTAGTGGAATATGCTTCGGACAGAACATCCGTCCGGATCATCGAGAACATCTCTTTCGACACCCCGCTCACCAAGGACGGGACCTCGAAGAAAGAAATCCGGAAGGCTCTCCACCGGCGAGCAAAACCCCTCCGGAACCTCTGGATCCTCGCCTCTCAGCAGGACTACACGAAGACCTCCAACAAAGCCCAAGAATTTGCCATGGAGGACGCACAGGAGAAGAAGAAGAAATCATTCGAAGAACTGGTACCTTCCTATCTTCATGATTTTGCTGACATCTTCGCAAAGGACGGTCTAAACAAACTCCCTCCCTCACGACCGGGAGTAGACCACAAGATCGAAACAAAGGAAGGCTTCATTCCGAAGTCTTCCCGAGCCTACCCGCTCTCACCAAAGGAAACCGATGCTGTCAAAGCATTTTTGGACGAACACCTCGCCAAAGATTTCATCCAACCCTCGAAGTCTCCTCAAGCTGCTGGATTCTTCTTTGTCGGCAAGAAGGACGGGTCTCTCCGCCCCTGCCAGGACTACCGATACATCAACGAATGGACGATCAAGAACGCGTACCCACTCCCTTTGATACCACCCTTGCTTGCGAAACTCAACAAGGCGCAATGGTTCACAAAGGTCGACGTACGCTCAGGATATAACAATATCCTCATTCATCCCGACGACAGGTGGAAAGCCGCGTTCTCCACCTCATACGGGCTCTTCGAGCCCAAGGTAATGTTTTTCGGATTGTGCAATTCACCCGCCACCTTCCAAGCTTACATGAACCAGACGTTTTCAGAAGAACTGAACGAAGGATGGTTAATCGTCTATATGGACGACATCCTGATCTTTTCAGATAACCTGGACGAACACCGGCAAAGGACCCGCCGAGTGTTGGAGAAACTCCGCAAAGAGTCTCTCTTCCTCAAACCCGAGAAATGTACTTTCGACTCTCAAGAAGTCGAGTACCTCGGTATGATCATTCGACCCGGACAGGTCGCTATGGACACTGCCAAGCTGAAAGGCATCAGCGAATGGCAACAACCCTCTTCGGTCAAGGACGTGCGATCCTTCCTCGGATTCTGCAACTTCTACCGTCATTTCATTCCCCATTACTCCGACATCGCACGCCCTCTCCTAGACCTAACCAAGAAGGAGATCCCCTTCTCTTGGTCCGACTCCACCGAAGCTTCATTCCAGCATCTGAAGAAGCTTTTCACCACCGAACCGGTTCTGCGGAACCCTGACTCCTCGCGACAGTTTGCACTTGCAACTGACGCCTCGCTCTTCGCAACCGGAGCAGTCCTACTCCAGACAGATAGCAATGGGGATTACCACCCCTGCGGCTATCTCTCCCAGTCCCTCAACGCGGCCGAATGGAACTACGAGATCTACGACCGGGAACTCCTTGCCATCATCCGAGCCCTTCAGGCTTGGAGGCACTTCCTCGAAGGAAATCCTCACCCGGTCATTGTCTTCACGGATCACAAGAACCTGATTTATTTCCGCTCCGCACAACGACTCACCCGACGACAGGCCCGGTGGCACCTCACGCTCACCAACTTTGATCTGGAACTTCACCACGTTCCCGGAACAAAGCTCGCTGCACCGGATGCCTTATCCCGACGTCCGGACCACGCTATAGCTGGTCAGGATAACGAGGATCGTATCCTCCTCCCCGACACCCTGTTCACACGTCTAATTGACGCTGAACTCGCAGACGAGTTCCAACGCCTTTCCGACGACCCCTCCGACCAGACTGTGAAAACAGCCTTGGACGCCCTTTCCGGGGTGTGCGCACCCCCCATGAAGTCTGCACTTTCCGATTGGAGGTTCACCGATGGTGTTCTCTTCTATAAGGATCGTGCCTACGTTCCCCCCGACCTCCGGCATCGCGTGTTGTCTCTACATCACGATCACCCAACCGCCGGGCACCCCGGGCGTTCCGGCACCGAATGGAACGTCAAGAAATCCTACTGGTGGCCCGGAATGGGCTCCTTCATTAGGAAATACGTCGATGGCTGCGCCATGTGCCAGCAGATGAAGGTTAACACCCACCCCACGACACCTCCCCTCACCCCGATACCCTCCTCGGCCCTCCGGCCCTTCGCTCAGGTTTCGGTTGATTTAATCACCGACCTCCCCAAGAGCGCCGGCTACGATTCTGTCATGGTCGTGGTAGACCATGGGCTTACGAAGGGGGTAATTCTCTGCCCTTGCAGAAAAACCATCACAGCGGAAGGAGTAGCTGAACTTTTCTTCAAGAAAGTGTTCATGCGCTTCGGACTCTATGACAAGATCATCTCGGACCGAGGCCCCCAATTCGCCTCGAAGCTAGCAAAAGAGCTAGGACGACTCCTCGACTATCAAGTCGCACTTTCCACTGCCTACCACCCTCAGACAGATGGCCAGACCGAACGGCTCAACCAAGAGCTCGAAACCTACCTCCGGATCTATTGCCGGACAACTCCCTCCGAATGGGCAAAGCACTTGCCTATGGCCGAATTCGTTCACAACTCTCGACGACACTCCGCCAGAAATGCCTCCCCCTTCTATCTCATGATGGGCTACGAACCACGAGGCATCCCCCATCTCTTCCCCGACTCTACCCTACCAACCGCCGAAGACCGAGTCAAGTCACTCGCCAAGATCCGCGAAGAAGCCCTTGCATGCCACAGCCTCGCGCAGCAACGCATGGCTGATCGTTCCTATGGCCAGCGTTACAAGCCATGGAACGTTGGTGATAAGGTATGGCTATCCGCCACGAACCTAATCACCGGATTCCCTTCTAGGAAACTCGCCCCGAAACGATATGGACCCTTCCCAATCCAGAAGGTCCTCTCCCCCATCACGTTCCAGCTAAAGCTGCCTGCCAGCTGGCGTATCCATCCCACGTTCCATGCCTCGGAACTTTCCTCCTATCAGGAGACAGACATGCATGGACCGAATTTCACCGAACCTCCTCCTGATCTTATCGATGGAGAGGAACACTACGAAGTGGAAGCTATCCTCCAACACAAGGGTACCGGATCGCGTCGCCGGTACCTCATGTCTTGGGTTGGCTATCCTGCCTCCGAACGAACGTGGCTCCCCAAAACAGAATTGAAGTCCGCAGCGGAACTCCTGAAGGCGTATAAAAAGCGACTCAAAATCGCTTCAATCGCCATCTCATGTTGATCAACAACCGCCACCGCAATTTCTCCTACCGCCCTCACTACACTAGGGCTGACCCCACCAGCGAACCCATCCACACCGATACCAAAACCTTCCATCGCCAACGAATCCGCAATCGCCACCGCCCTACGAAACCCAAACCCATCGACAAACAGAGACCCACTACCCAATACCCCACCTACGCCACTACCCAAGGAAAGACGCTCCACTATGTCGGTCTCAGCATCGTCTGTTTCCTCGCACCGATCCGCTACCTCTCATGCGTCTGCCTCCGACCCCGACCCGACGAGCCAGCCAACGCATGGCCATGATAGGCCCTCCTACACCATCTTTCGACGACCATCCCTTTGCTCAGTTGTCCAAGATAGGCAACGGGCCTACTGGGAAGCAGTCATCTGCGATCCCCAGTATGCAATCCGACTCGACAACTATCTCAACCGCACCAACGACGACATAACCATGAACCTCGTCCAGGCCTTCAGGGCCACCGACGCCCTCACCGGCGATATCGCCAGGATCGACCTGGCTAGGGAGACTTCCCTATCCACCGTCTCGACCAGATATAACCAAGGCAAGATCAAGCGAGCCTTGCTAAATCTGTTTGAACTTAGGAACTTCCATGCCGCTGTCATGGCCGTCGAGGAGGAGCGGGCATTTAATCCCCCTCCCGACCCGCTTGCAGTCGTCGAGCGTGCTGTCTATGACAGAGCTCCGACCCCCTTCCTTCCCCAACTACCCCGCTCTGAATCACCAGAGCAGATCCCCAATGTCACCCAGTTGACCAATCCCGAGATCGACCGTCTCTACAACGAATACGAACGTGAGCTCTACGCTCCACGTAATCCCTCCCCCATCCTTGATGTCAACACCATCTCCATCACCATCCCAGAGTTGGATGAGTGTCCTCCCGAACCACCTGTTCTCAACCCCGACGATTGGGTACCCACTGAGGTGGTCCCACACCTTTCTATTGGTTCTCCGGAACCCCTTCCCACTCCGCAACGCCGAAATCACCGTGCTCGTGCACGATCCATCCTGTCCCTTGGACTACCCCTCTCCCATGCGCATCGCCCGCGCACCCAGAACTTCACTAGGCACTATCCTCACGAAGAAGCCCAGGAAGACGCCATCAACGACGCGCGTCGTGATGCCACCGAGACCACCCAGGTCTACCGCAGCAACGTTGTCTGCCGCCAGTGCCGTGTCTATGGACACAAACAGAAACACTGCGCGCAATACTTCTGCCGCATTTGTGGGCAATTTGCCCCAAAACATCTCACTCCCTTCTGCCCTCGACTCGATGGCAGGAAGATCCTTCGCCGTGGAACCTCTTCCGACCGGTTCTACAGGGACATGCAGCAGCTCGAAGCTGCGTATGACCAGGACGCTGCTCGCCTTGAGCAAGAACGTGAAGAGAATGCAATCGAAGCCGCCTCCTGGCTTGAAGACCTCGACTTCGACCCCGCATGGTATAACAACCAGGACGACTACGTTCCTCTGGACGACGATTAAAGAGTTCGTGGAACTCTACCTTGAAACGGGGGTAATGTTACAAGTAACATCGGCTACATGGCCCCCCTATCATTTTTCCCCTTCGTCCTCGCCCTCGTATGCCTCCGGCTCGTACTTCTCTACCGACTATCCATTGACCGGATCCTCGGGACCGTTCCCGTCCCTCATCCCCCTCCTATCGCACCAACGTGCGCACGTGCCTTCGGGCTATGACTCGTTCTGACTCGTGCCACCAATGTGGCTTTCCTTATCTTGTCTTATCTTTCCTTTGACTCGTGCATGATGCACATTGTATCATTTACCGTTGGCTCGTTCCAACGTTTCTCGGTCTCATTCCGCATTCGACCTCACATCACTAATCAGGCTCTGCTACCAGCGTACCTATACCCTTTCCATTTCCCCTTTGCCCTTACCTATAGTACGGTAGCCCTGCCCTTAACCCTTTCCACTTAGTATAAGTAGTCGGTCACTCTGTACTAGATTCCCTAACTTGAATCTACTCAATCTTCCCTCGAACATACTTCCCTCTGAAGCCCCCTCAGCTTCAGTCTCTAGTATCTTTTCTTAGGTGCTCATCGCGCCTAAGTCTACCTCGATCGACAACTCATCGTTCGGACAAGACTGTCCTTACTTTGAGATCGTCAGTGACTTTGAAGACATCCGTCTTAGAAGTCACGTGACACGCGCGTCTCTGATATCTGCCGACTCGACGTCGCCAGTCTCAGTCGCTACACCGGACCCTTCCGGTTACGTCACGAACGTTAGCGGACGACGCCCCTCTTAGGGCTCCGCATAACAGATCTATTTGAGTGCGTAACAGCAGGTGCCTCTGGCCCCATATCATCAACCAACTTGCCCTGGATACAATTCAGTCACACAGGAGCTACAACACAGCAAAGGGTGGCACACACAACATTGAGAACCTCCACAGATGTTTCCGCCACGAGGGTGTCGTCAGAGGAGGCAGTCACCAAGCTATTGTCGGTCTTCTCACTGGCTCTGGAAACATCTTCAGCACCTAGTGTAGGCTCTTGCACACAATAGAAAGCGGCCTCGACGACCTCCCCATCAGTCACTAATTGGCTAGGCTCGAAAGAATTTGCACCATTGTGTAGCTGGTGGCCATGAGATATCAGGTCATCAGTGATGAAAGCCACAGTAGACATCTTCTCAAATAATGATAGTAGGGAATGTGCTATGAGAAGTGAGAGAGGTAGAGAGATTGCAAAGTTCATTCTTCTGAGCGAACCCGACCAGTCGCAGCTGCAAAAAAATGCAAGCAACATGCACAAAGAAGCTCAACAGAAATTCGCTTCAAAGTCTACGCAACTGGTCACGTGTTACTATTCAAACCTACACAATCAATCTGGTCATGTCAAACACTGCGCTCAGTGGTTTCGCAATGGTCATTAATCATTTCCCACCAGGGGATGAGGTTAATAGTGACAAATGAATGATGCTCTTTTATAATGCACAAAGGAGCACAAAGTGGGGCACATTGGAACAAAAACAAGTGACTAAAGTATGAATAATATGAAACGAGGAAAGACAGGTGATATGTATCAAATAAAACAGTCCGTCGCGCGTCATGATCGTGTCCGTACTATCAACATGCTTAGAAGAGAGCAGCACCAATGAGACCCATCACACCAGCAACACCCATTGCCGAAGAGACAGATAGGGTACTGGCAGCGCCGGTCTTCTGGGTCGTACCAGAGGATGCAGTGGTAGTGGCAGAAGTTTTAGCACCAGAAGAGCTTGTACCAGACGCGGACGCGGAAGATCTAAGCGAGTAGATGACTTAGTAGCCGCCAAAGCCCATGCAATAATTGCAACTTACCCAGAGGTCGGAGTAGAGGTGCCACTGGCAACGGCGCTACCACTCGACGAACCACCCTCATCTACTGCTGTGTTCAGGCAGGAGGTGTCGCTGCCAGGCATGATAGTGACGATGTCAGAGTATGCCGTATTACCGGTACTGTCCTTCAGAGCGATGTTACTGGATTCCAGTGTCAGCTAGACATCTCCAAGAATGTCAGAGTAACTCACAAGATAGTGTTAGCTTGAAGATCAACGTTCCACGTATAGGATGTGCCCGTTTGTGTAGCGAAGGATT
>NW_024539953.1:0-26840 GCF_016647785.1 Suillus fuscotomentosus | reverse complement strand
AGTGGAAGAGGGTTACATAATCATGATCAAGACACGACCGTTTAGATTTTGATATACATCGTCGACGTTCCTTGCTAGTTACCTCGAGCTCCGAGGTTACCATATGTACTGGCAAGGATGCCAGTCTTCCGAGTCATTTTACACGCCCTCGCAATATTCCTGACATCAAATCATGTTCTTCGTGATTCTGCTTGGCCACTTTAGTCTATTCGGATGAGCTCAGTGTTTCAGTTGGTCGCTTGTAGTAAGTCTCGACACAAATATTGTGGTGTGTGCATGTATGTTATGGATACAGAATTATCTCTCTCTGTCTCCTCCATCAACCATAGCCTGAATGTGTCAGGCTGAAACATGATATTGATTCACTGGCATTGACAAAATCCCGATGCACGATGCATATTTGAAGGAGAGATCTGGTGAGTCATCGCATCAATCTGAAGTCGTGAAGCTCGAGGACACTTATAACCTTATGATCCTTGCATCATATTCTACATAGATTCGCACCATCATGATAAGAACGAATGTAGAACGCACCGACACAGCTTTTCGTACCTCATTCGTTATTGTCACATCACTACAGGCCCCGTTCGCATTTTTACTGGTCAACTCGAGCTCCCGTTTTTGTTGTGCACCGCTAACTGTCCTTTTCACAGCATGCGTCCCATTTCGACGACTCCTTTTACTCGGTGACCACTGATCTCTTTCGGGCCGTTACACTCTACTTGTAAGTCATCACTTTTGGCAGCATAATGTCTCGCAAATTCTGCCCCATGAATCTACTATGGCTTACCAGCCTTCAAAGCTTCACGGATCCCGGACTTTTCTGCATTCGAAACCGTGCTAGTGTTTCGGGTCAAAAGGATGGCTGCAGGTTTTAGCCAAATAGTTTCGTGTCCGTGTCCTGCTTACTGTTTGTACAAATCAGATACTACTATGTAGTCATCTATTTATGAAAACTGCTAGCAACACGTGGATTATTGCATATCTCGTGCCGCATGCTCATTTGAACTACTCCTATGATGGCACAACGACTAGATACGCGATAGAGATTATATTCCTTCTACTCTTCACCAAGTACCGAATCACGACAGCCATCCTCAGACTTTAGCAAGGCAGATTTCAATTGCCCACAGTAAGTTGAAATTGTAGTCTAGTTCTGTTCTCCACATCCAACGAAGTAAATAATTGATTGCTGATGCAGTACATACAAGTTATCGTGTTCCAAGACAAATACAATCAACTTCTGTATGAAGCTAGCATGTTCATCTGACTACACATTGCAAGACGCCCCTTCCACAACTCTTGACTTGCCTGTCGATGGTCGGTCCAGATTCCCATTTCTGTACACCGACGCGCCATCACTATGGGTGAAATGGGATATATGCACCTGCAAAGGCAGGGCATAATGCTGTAAGTTTCCTCCATCTGTGTCACTGCCCGACCCGTGACGGACAGTTGAAAGACTGTGAGTACTTTTACCCATCGCAATGCGTATGATCACCATATAGAATGTGATGGAGATGATCGACGTAAGCTGGTTGAACAAAGGTCAGTACTCTTCGATGATATATTTATCAGTGGAATCACCATGTCTATCATAACGAGCGATCCATTGTTCGAGCAGACCACACCGATTAATGTGCAGAGGAGCGCTATGGAGTATAAAATAGCAGCATCCATAACCACGCGTAGTATACTCGTCGTGGTGATCTTCGTAGTGCGACTGCTAGCAACATTATGTTCGATTTTCCAGATGCGGTACGCCAGTAATCCTAAACAGATTCAGATTGGTATGAGGATATGACACTACGCACGAGCAGAAGCGCGCTCACCTGAGCTCAACAAATTAGTCGCAAGTGTCAAGGCATAGAACGCCGAGATCCAATCGCGAATCACCAGCACTGGCAGGCCGAAGACATTTCCGGATATCATAGATGCGTGCCAAAATTTGTAGATCGAGCACACACCGGTCACTTCAAAACATCAGAGCACGCGACTTGTTATGTGTATTTGAAACCTTACCTGCGACACTACACCACATCATGCTGGGTAAGATGATGATCCAGATGCTTCGCCAAACAATGTAACAACGATAAATCTTTTTCCAAAAAACACACTTCTATATCAATTTCAGAATGGCAAATATATGATTGAAACCCACCACCACCCGTCACCGAGTAGAGTTTGCAAAACGTATATTGCATTGTGTATCACAATAGTTTCTTGAGAGATTTCTGTGAAGAACGCCTCCGGCCCGCTTTGTAATATGTTGTGGCGCTGCACTAGTCCTTCTTCAGTCCAAATAATGTCTACGACCATGTGCTTGGAGGACTTCAGCGTGTGACATCAGATAGTAAGGCGAGAAGCTAACCGCAGTGCTTAGTACAAACAGCAAGACGGCCACAGCTGTGATCGGACGATTGACGCTCCGCATGTGGCGTTCATGGGTCCCGGTCAGCGCCCAGATGGTGCCAATAAACATGAGGACAGAAAAGCCTGAAGAACGTGAGTATGGGATGGACAAACACATTCATTATATAATTGACCGTATAAAATGCCTTCGAGTACTGTTGACATTAATGCAGCACTATCGAGCGACATGCCTTTGCCAATAGCCATGGCGGAGATGAGGATGTTCTGGGGATGTACGCTGGCACATTCGCAGTCCCGTGTCCAGTCTCATGTATCTTGTAGTTCTAACAGAACCTAAAACTGATCATCAAGATCCTGAATGGTACTGGTCATCCATCAGGCGGATATTTATATGCAGCACTTCTAGTCCTTGTTCATCGTTCGTGGAATCAGTGAAGCTGTGACCTACACATGTTCGCTGTACAGCTATGTTCCACACGTGCCGAGCGCTAGCGCTGAAACCCAATGAAACGAATATTTACAGGATGGAAGCTCTGAGATTTGAGTGCGTCGTGCTTGATATTCGAGTTGGAGTAGTAAACTTTTCATGGAAGTGAACACAACTCAACTTAGATAAGGCATGAAAGAAATGCGCCACAGCGATAGTGTTTGATGTTGAATAGCTATCATTGTCACTACTTATAACTATCATGATGTACGATTTGAAGGATAAACGATAAATGATGTTGCATAGGATTTGAAGATGCAGAAAATTATGTAAGAGGAAAAGGAAGCGCTCCACATTTGTCAGCAACACCTACCCCTATTCTAGAATAACATGAAATAAAACTGTGGATGATCCCACAGGATAAATCCGACCTCAAGTAAACCCCGAGTCGGCCAACACGGGTGAGCTAGTATTGGGTAGGTGCAATATCTCTGCATTGCCAGTAACAGTCAACAGAAACGCATCAATATACTTGGCTCGGACACTTACCGGTGTCACATTGGTGGAAAAACAGCCGGTCTGACAGGCATTGCGGATTATCTTGCATAGTTCAGGATGTTGTTGGACTGTCTCAAGGGAGATATTGTTATTGAGCACATTTTCCATGTGGTTGCGTCTGAGTGCATGTTCGGTCTCACGTATAACGCAATCAAGGATTGCAGCATAATCCTGCGCTACGAGCCCACTCGAGGTCTGGTCTGAGTCTTGAATGACCTGCAGGATAGTGGGAGAAATTGTGTTGCGTATGGCTTGATCAAGCTCTTGACATTGTGCCAGTGTGAACGGTATGCGTGCTACAGGAAGGTCCTGTGACCCTGATTGTCCTGACTCCATAGGGACGAGCTTGTCAATTATTAATGGGACTAAGGTAGTTTTAGGAGAACAAGAGGCAGGGGAAGAGCGATAATAGGATTTTACACACCAACCTTGGAGCATTTAACAAAGAGCAGATCAATGTAACATCATGATACGGCGTCAATTCTATACGAAGGGTCTCTTCTAATCTGCACAATTTGGTCACGTCCTGTCACGCCTCGGCACAATCGACTTTCACTGACAAAGTGCGCGCATCGCGAAAGGGTCGAAAACGGTGAGCAATATCATTGATGAGCAAGTATCATAGTTCAAATCTAACACTGACGGTAGCAATCATTAAAACCCCAGTTGCTCCACAAAGCTCTGCCACGCCGCATCCAGCACTGGCACCTCCTGTATCCCATTCGGGGCGCTATATGAATGTGCCGGATGAAACGTATTCAGCACCTGCGGCTGTCCACTATAGATCTCTGCCCCATACACACTCGACCCACTAAACTGCACATCGCTCATCGCCTGGAAGAAAGACTCATGCGAGTCAAAAGAGCCGCCCGCAGTGAACGGTGATTGCTCGAACTTGTCAAAGACGCGCATGTCCTGCATGATGCGCGGGTGTATATCGAACCCGACGCTCTGTCCTTCCCATGTGGGTTGTCTGCATGACTGGGACGAGCCGCTTGACTCGGCTTCTGATGGTGTAGGTTGGACAGACGGTGGCGACGCGCTAGATCGAGGGCTCGTTTGGGATATTAGATGAGTTTTGCCGCCGCCAAGGCGATCGAGCTCGGCGCGGGATAAGCTGGACTGATCGTCATAAAGAGGGCGATCAACAGCGTCGTGGCCTTTTTTCCAGACTTTTGTTATCGAGTCCTGGACACGGGATGAGGGGTCTGCGTTGAATGCATAGACAGAATGCTTACGAGGAGTACAGCGGCAGGCTTTGAGGTAGGCGCTGACTTCTGGAATACTTCATAAACGACATCAAGCTCGCGCAATGAAGGAGGCGCTATGTTTGATTGAGGCGCACGATTAACGATCATGCACATGACGATCTATGACACACATCGTCATGCACTTCAATTAATGAGTTGATCAGGGCTACTCACGGCGGCGGATAGTGCCTGTGACCAGAACAAACCTAATCGTTCAATCACTTGCGGAATCTTCCTAGCTGCATGCGAGTGACTTTCTATCACTCGCCATGCAGAGCGATACATCGCCATGACCGAGGGGCCGTACTTATGCTTCAAGAGGTCATCGGGCTGGTCCTCCAAAGCTTGCGTGAAGTATCGTCGATGGATATTTAACAACGCTAAACATGCCGCAAATAAGTTTCACGGACTGATGAGAATAGAAGCGTATACCCACTGGTTTCCTTGTTTGTGAGGAGAAAAGACGTCTGGACTTGCTGGAGAATCGCGGCTTTTGTGAGAGTTTCACTTGTAGCACAGCGGGGCTGGAGATGAGGTGGGACAGGGAAATCGCGGATTTTCCGATCGAGTTCGAGGATTGTGCGGTAGGTGGGTGTTTTGGCTCCAAATGCATTGACCATTACGTGGTGCAGGAGCCGCGAAAATTTCCACGACCACATATGTCCTAAGGAGATGTGTGAGGACAGTAAAGTACAATAACAAGAAACGCATACCACTCATCTCCTTTTCCCCTTTGTCGTTGACTACCGCGAAATCATCATTTGGGTAAGGAGTGTCGATCCAATCGGGAGAGACGTTCGGTGGGCGGCCAGCATGGAAACTCTGAAATATACGACATGAGTGAGAAGTTACAGCACTAATTTAAATGGCGCACAATCCAGGTGTCCAACATGAACATCTGCCAAAAGACGGAGCTGCGTTTTTGAACAACAGCGTCGCTGAGTTTCCACCTAGCACCAGAAAGATCTTGAAGATGCCATCAGTCCCAGATAAACTGAGCGGGTAGCCTGAAAGACGTACGAAAGCCAATCTAGGAAAGTGAATAAGAGACTTGTGATACGTGGAGTGAACAAACGAACCCTATAACCAAGTTTTACACCCAACCCAACGAACAAGTATGATCTGCTTGAATCCATCTGCAGGTCACTCATTTCCAGGTACTGCACAATATGCAGCTAATGTGAATTTTTAGCATCTGCGCGCTAATTTCTCACTCAGAGAAGAAACAGACCAGTGCGATAAGAGTATGGACACTCGTTTCCGTGCAGGGGGAAGTGAAGTGCATCGACACGTGCGATAGAATATGATATTCCTGTGCCTCCACGGCGTAAGATGGCTTTTCAAAGTCAAAGAGGGTGGCTAGAGCGAATATGCTGAACAGGAGCGAGAGATCATGAGAACCCGGTATTTCCTCGTAGCATCTGTTGGGTACATATTCTCAGGAGCATAACATGGGATAAGCAGAATAAGCCTACTTCGCATTATAAACACTTCGAAGGATATTATCAAAAAGTTCCGATCGTGTCAGGGGAGTCCACCTGGCAGGAGTGGTTAGGCATCGTTTTGTCACGAGTGCATGAACATACAAGACTTTACCCCATTCAAGGTAAATCTCACTAAGGCGGACCGCCTCTGACAATGGAGGTAGATATGAATAAACAGGTTCCCAGAGGCCATTATCAGTCTGGACACAGTCAGAACCAGGTAACCAAGCATCGAGGATCTGTTTCGAAAGTCGGGGAAAGGTTTCAGAAAAAGCAGGCTTTGGTTGTTGTTTCAGAGGTGGCTAAAAAAACGTCACACAAATGTCGCAAAGCGGTCACGACAAACCCCACCTGAATGAGATACTACCAAGATGTTCAACGGGTATCCATTACTTCTGAATGTAGAACTTACTTCTGAACGGGCGGTGCCGCCCATGAAAATGGTTTCTCCACGAGTGCCAATGGTGAGCGTGCCTATAACCGAAAATTAGCTACGTGCATCAACCACAAACTTCAATGAGCATCACCAAATGCATCTATGACAGAATCAGCATCAGCCTTATTCGAAGCTTGAGGCTGTTGTTCTGGAAAGTCACTGCTTGAGCTGGATTCCGGACTATCGTTTGAAATGACTGTATCGGTATCTGAAAGTAGCGGGTGCGGTAGATCGGATACTTTAGAATGCATTTGGCGGAGGGTTTCCTCGAGTTCACGCATTCGCGCTGACATGACTTCGATTTTGCTATGTAACTCCTCTGTATTTGCGAGCACAAGGCTGTGCAGATATCAGAACAGTGAGATAGGAAACAAAAGGACCGCGTACCGATTGCCCTTTCCCGCTGTCAATGATCCTGAATATATTTAAGGCTTGGAAGATCTTATAAATCACAGAAAGAGCAAACCACTAGGACATATTGTGGAGCAGCCACGTTTTACGCAGGTCTCGCATGGAACCTACATGGCGATTGAGTGAGCAATGATCTAGTATCTAGTATGTTGAACAGAAAAGAACCACGAACCTTGCGATCACAGCGAAGTTTGAGTCTGAATGAACAAGGGACACGAGTAATGGATCACAAATGGGTTTGTCAAACATGTCGTCTAAATTGAGCGGGATTAAGACTCACCTTCTGCACTCTGCACAAGACGTGGGTACTCTGCCAGGTTTCTTCCTTTCCTTCTGCTCGCCATTCTTTAACTCTGTTGTCCTAGTCATTACTATGATAGCAAAAAGAAAGCAAGGATAGGAGCGCGAGTCTGCGTTGACATGACTAAGCAGGACTTTGAACATTTACACAGCCCTCGGCACCCGCTGACCTGTCACCAATTGATGAGCACACGCCATCATGATCGCCCGGGACGTCATCATCACTTGGGTACAACGACTGCTGACCCCCATCATCATGCATGGAAACAGTCGATATATATATACCAGAGGCTGGGAAGCACACAAGTAACAGCCATCGAACGATCAATCGAGTGCATCGGCTCTCACAACTCCGAGTCACATGTGGTTCTGTTGTTCAAAGACCTCTGGCAAGCGGACCTCCTCAGGCTCGTCTACTTACAGCACAGGATGTTGCAATAAGTGAAAGCATGAAGGTATTTTGAATTTAATACCTGACTTTTGCAATACCTTCTCTTATATGCGCCTCAGTTTGCAGTGTCGCTCCAATAACATATAAAAATGGCTAGTACATTTTTAAACTTGGTCTATCAGAAGATAGCTGTCATTGCGCGCACGTTTTGATCAACATATTTGTCCAAGTACCGCTACATAGGGAGACGTAGGGAGGATATCGAGGCTATTGTCCTGACGCTCCGCCTGCCGCACTAGAAGCCTTGGCCTACCTGTTTGAATAGACGGCGAGCTCGGAGCATGCTAGCATATCATACCCTGTGAAAGATTTCGTTGCAATCTTCGTACGCGCCGTCCACTGAAATAGCGCGGCGCTCGAGCTAACCATTTCGATAGTGACAGTTCGAACGTTCATCATGTGGTAATATGACTTATCTGGAGTTCGTTGAGTTGGCAGCTCAAGTCACCAGCCAAACAATGACATAAGCCACCAAACGTTACGCTGCATATATATTGTGCACTTCCTGAACCTTATCTTTTATAGAAACATTCTGGAAAGGTTCAGGGCTACTGTTAGCAATTTTGTGGCGGGCTGGCAAAATTGACACCTGGAGCTGAGCACGCCTTTGGTGCATGGGGTGCGTGTTGCCGCCGCATTTCCGATCGATCTGGAGAGCTCGAGACTTGCAAGCTTACACCCTGACTTGTCTCATAGTATCACGTCGCTTCTGTAACGTGATACAATCATTTCGAACCTCCTGTCCTAGAGTGTACTTCGCCGTTACTGCTGGCGAGACTATGTGATACCGCATTGATAAATTAAGCACGACCTCCCTTTCCTCGGATACCTGGCAATGTCTACATAGCGGATCCAAAGAATTTGAATTGTCAATGCCTCCAGCTCGGGAGTCGGCTTTCTCTACTAGACCAGGAGGAAATTCCTTCCAAGGTATTAATTTCGAAATAAACCGGCTATAAGCCTGCACTTCTTCTTTAGGAAGCAAAGCTTTGAACCTTGTGTGCACGTGCACGCCGCTGAAGTAGCGCTGAGAGAATTATAACTGTTGCAAACATTTTACATCCTTACATCTTGATGACATCTCGCGCTGGTGTAGCACTTCTGTTCAAGGTTTACCTCAGCGGCCGTTTATGTGTGATGGATACCACTCCACCACTAGCAGCGATGTCAGGCGTCTGCGCTTATTCGGGACCGGTAATATCGAGGAGACTAGCGACAGGGTCTAATTAATCGGTTGTTAATCGGTCCGGGAGAGAGGCGAGAACCAGTGTGGGCCGCATCGTGGAAGGATCCACGGAAGCTTTTCTTACCCAAGAATATACGCTTTGATGTTGCGCCCTTCCGGCTCTTAAAAAGCCACCAGGATTATAGGTACCAGGCAAGGCCGCCATCCGGATTGTATTTTATCCCTCCCTATGGAACAAAACATGCAGCCATCGTTGCAGGGGAAGCCACAACCCGCTCCACTGTTCACTGACTATCCTCAAAATGCTTCTTCAATTTCCAGCGGGCAAGATACATGGAATCCTGCTGACGAGATTCTACCTCCTGCACATACCAACAGGACGCTGGTGTTGTGTTTGTACGTTGTTTTTGATAAAGCGCTTTCATCATTGACTGACTGTCCTGTTGAGTGATGGAACCGGTGACCAGGTCAGCGCACATAGTTTTCTTATAGCGCTTAATGGCTGATCGTCCTCGGTGAACAGTTTGATGAAGATGTATGTTGCAGTTTGTTCTAGAGTGTCCTTCGGATCTGACTGGCCATTCAGAACTCAAACATCATCCAGCTATTCAGCATGCTCGTCAAGGACAGTCCCGCTTTGCAGATGGTCTATTATCAGGTAATATTAAACAGTATTTGGACTGAACTCGGCTTACCTATGGCTAGGCCGGTATAGGAACGTACACTATACCGGAAATAGCTACACCCGCGATGGCCAAGCTTTCCAAGACTGTTGACATGATGATTGGGAATCATCTCAACGCTCATGTGATGGGTCAGTCATACTTAATTCCTTCTATCTTCTGAACGTTAACAGTTAATAATCTCAAATAGGAGGATACGAGTTTCTCATGCAGAATTGTAAAGTTAGAACGCGCATCCTCACGTGATGCGACTAATTTCATCTCTTGCAGATGACGCTGGTGATAAGATATGCATATTTGGGTTCTCAAGAGGCGCATACACGGCGCGCGCGCTTGCTGGAATGTAAGTTTTCCCAAGTCGTTGGCGGTCATAGCTCCAACACATCATAATCGCAGGATCCACAAAGTCGGACTTTTACCCCGCTGCAATCATCAACAGGTCCCTTTTGCCTACAATATGTACAGCCGTGATGACGGTGAAGGTTGGGCACTAAGCTCTAAATTCAAGAAGGCTTTCTCCATCAACGTGGACATCGAATTTGTTGGTGTTTGGTACGTTCGTGATGCTGGTTTGGAATGAGCTATGATCTAAACTCCATTTTGTGAATAGGGATACCGTCAGCTCAGTAGGACTCATCCCTAAACGGCTACCATTTACGAAGGCGAACGATAGTATCAAGTACTTCCGTCATGCAATTTCTCTTGACGAACATCGGGTGTATGTGTCTCAAATTTCTTTTCAGCAACTCGCCATCTAATTTGCCATGTGCAGGCGCTTCAAGCCGAGTCTTTGGATACGCGCGACCGACGACCACAAGAAGCGTGGTGTTCAACGTGAACACATGCCTCGCAGCTTCAAGAAGTTTCTCCCGAAAGTGCAGGAACTCCACAGTCGAAATAGCCCAGACAGCGATGCAACCAAGAAGTCACATCACCATCACGAGTCTCAGGATCAAATGGAACAATTGTTTGCAACTGAAGACGCGGAGCCCTTCAGGGAGACGGACGTCGAAGAGGTTTGGTTTGCTGGGTGTCATTGCGGTAAGAACCTTGTGTTTGGCAAAGTGCGGTTCTAATCACAAAGCAGACGTCGGCGGAGGTTCTGTCCCGAATGGTACCCGCAATAGCTTAGCTCGCATACCGCTTCGGTGGATGGTTCGAGAATTGTTCAAGCTTGATATCGGCATCATCTTCCACCGGAACATGTTCACAAAAATTGGCATGGATCCCAAGATGCTCTACCCTGTATCCGTAGCTAGGCAGCCTCGGCCTCCTCCAATATATCAAACTCCGCATGCCCCATCTACTGGCTCGGGGAAATTGACGGTCAAGGACCGTTTGACTCCAAAGCCTCAAATTGTCACCGATGATCCTGCGATGATCGTCTATAGTGACGGTTCTGCATTCGTGAGCGAGGAACTTGAAGACTTGGCTGACGCTACCTGTCCGATATATGACCAACTCCGCCTTGCACGTTATTGGTGGATTCTGGAGGCCGTTCCACAAATGCTTCACTACCAGGATGACAAGAGCAACAATTTGGTTGACGAGTACACGTGCGTCATCTCGTGCTTTATTTATTATGATGCTGACTTTGATGGAAGGATAAACATGGGGCGTGGCCGGCACATTCAGCGCCAAAACCATGGCATCAAAATGCATAGGAGTGTCAAGATTCGCATGGAGGCGGATAACCTCTCAGGTGGAAAATACTGGCCCAAGGCGAAACTAAAGGTGGAGCCTCAATGGATTGACTGAGCTGTTCCGACGCGATTCACACATTTATGCGCTTGGCCTTCTTGTTTCTGGCCTGTAATACGACTTCGTGATATATTGTACGCCTGTACGTAGTACCTGCTATACCGTAGTGGATGACCTTGGAATGACCTATTATCTTGACTGATGCCCGTTGTTTATGCACGCTGTGGCACGATCATAATATTAAGGTGAGCAAATCGCTGGTTTATACTAGGGAGGAAGAAACTGTCCTTCCTCGATTGACAAAATATCCTAGGGGATACTGACGCGGGCTAGCTCAAACCGGCGGACTGTCTCCATGTGCTCGATCGATTGTCAGGAAGGCAAGAGTACATGGTTTGATTGTCGGCTTAAAATGTTGGCGAGACTCCTTCAAGTAGGTACCCGCTCTCCTAAGCTCTCCTACGCGGCACTTTCAGATTTTTGGGTCTCAGGCTTGTGATGGGAATGTCGACTTGTAAGTGACTTGTCTCCGATATTCAACTCAGACGTATTGTTTCCCAAAGGCTGAGCGCTGACTGCATAGCGGCGATATCGTCCACGGTAGACATACATCCTGTGAGTTCTAACCTCACTTTTCATGGACAAGTTCGCTTGAGCGCCGCAGCCAAACCAACGCCGGGGCGAAAGCAAGATATTTCTGATCGGTTGTCCCCCTGCCGCTTGATGCCGTTTAATTACAAGACGACGTCCAGATCATCGATTACGCGCGACGGAACTCAAGTGTTGCGATACCGTGAAATACTATTCTGGTTTTCTTGACATGGCAAGTGGAACATATCTTTTCTTTCGGTATGTTTTTCGCGTAGTCTCTAGGCACATACCTCAGACGCACTGGCAGCGCTGAAGTTGAATCTTGCTTTTCGCCGACGGAAGTCACTCTGGTACTGTGGCTGAATGACGGACGGGCCTGGCTGTCACGGTAAGTTCACCTTCCGCTTCAACATATTCCGTGCCTCATCACCGATGAAGGTAATAGTGCCAGGCACAATCTGTACAGTTGCAACAAGAACGCAGGTACGGATATGCCATGCACCTGGATCGTCATACCCGTCGGATCTGGTTTCCCATACTCTGACAGATCGTCTATCACGCTGCGATGCTGCTAAAACATGTAACGTTGATCATCATTGGGGTTTCTCAATACTACCCCGTTATCTGGCCCTTTTGACCAGAGAGATTTCTTCAATTGATATTGCGGAGCAAGTACGTCCACTAGACTTGGTTCTTGAGTTGGTGACGTCGAGTACGATCAGGGGCATATATAATGGGTGATGTTGGTTTCAAAGCTCAGCGCTCAGTACTCAGTTCCTCTTCGTTCGATTGTATGCAACGTTTCAGGGGTAAGCTTAACGCACTCAGCTTTCATTAGTACCGAACACAATCATTATGATCAGCAATCGGATATGGTGTAACGGTCAACATTGCCGCCTCTCACGAGTCACGCGGCAGCTCGGGGTTCGATTCCCCGTATCCGAATACTTTTTCCTTTCCTCGACCTCTGAAACCAGAACACAACATAATGACAACTTGATATCGCAGCGAGGTGACATCGTCTGCATGTCTGATTTTGGGGTGACTAGACATCTTTGAAGCTAGATCTCAACCTCCCAGATAATATTTACCGCACTTTTGACGCCGTTGAATCATAGAATACAGCTGCACGCCTCGCGATCGCGCTAAACCAAGTGACATAAGAGTACAAGCATGCTAGATGGGTAACAGTGGGGGAAACAAAAGAACAACAAAGACAGCATCTATCGATAATAAGCAAATAGCACTAAGCGTGGTACATTGACAATTCCAAGTTATGGCCTCGCAATGACTTGGACGGATTTCTTACTCTCCCCCGCCAGCGAGTTCGAGAATCAACCGACATGCAACATCCATAAATACAAAAGGCGAAACCACCTCGTCTTCCTTAAGTGCGAGATGGTCTTTGTCCTTGATCGAACGTCCATCTGAACTTGAGTCAGGGAGATATGTATCAGGATCGGCCATGTCAAATCTTCCAGCGCCAGGTTCGGTGGAGGCCTTGTATGTCTTTTTGTGATGGAAGTCGACGAGATAATTTATCGAGTCTACCATGTAGAGCTGGAGATTCATGAGGACCTGGTAATGCATCAGCTGCATCATAACTCTCAGCGGGAGATATAGGTGTGCGTACCACAACATCTTGGACTCTGGCTCGGGTCTCTACAAAATAGACGCTTGCAGCCACACGCAAATCTACCGAATCGCACCCATCCATCTCCCTCGCGCGTTCAATCTTTGCACTCCCTTCCGTGCCGCTCCTTGGCCGGGACTTAACACCTCCTAAACCACCCAAGTTCCTCTTCTCCTTCCACTCCATTCCGAGCGCCTTGAGCGTTCGATAGATCTCCAGCATGACTTCCATGGGCGGACTTCTGCTGCGAATCCCGAAGTGCCACTTTGTCCGGTGTTGCTTCTTTTCTTTAATAGGCCATGCGCGTTTGGCATTTGCATATGATGCAAGATGGTGCTGTTCAGGTAGCTGGTCGGGGAGAGGCAGCGAAGAGTTGAGCACAGCAAATGTGTTGAGGTCGCGTTCACCGTATTCACCATCTATCGGAGGAGTGGAAAAATCAAGTCCATCGTCGATTTCGTCGTCGTCTTCTTCGCCATTGTCATATTCAGCGTTAAATTCGGCTTCGAAGGGATTGTCTTCAAGATCACCCGAGGGTGAGAGAGCATTGGGTGAGAGCGCATTTCGGGGCTGGGGGATTATCAATACAGGCGCGAGACTACGAGTGTCGGTACTCACATCCATCGCTGCGAGCTGGGCATCTCGTTCTTGTTCCTCGAACTCTGCCACTTGGAAGGTGATCAGTCAACCAGTGCTGTAAACACTAGCTATATAGATGATGGAGATACCTACAGTCACGGCCAGCACGGCGTTTGTCCCGTAGAAGCATGTATGCCACCTTGACCGCGTTCCCTTGAACACCGTCATCCCGCCTCAGACACTCCCAAATATCTTCCTTGTCCACGCCTTCCATGCGGGTTGCGAGTTCGTCGATTACATCCTCCTCGATGCGTCCCAGACCGTCAATAATCTCAAAGTCGAGTACCTTGGGCTGTGTGACAAGGGACGATAGCGTGCCCAGCACAGGACCAGGGGGTGGAGGGAGAGGAGTTAGGTAGCGGGGAATGTCAGTCCTGAAGAATGGGTGCTGCGTTATTTCGGGGATGGTTATACGTTTTACAGGGTCGATGGCGAGCATGTGGTTAATCAGTCCGCGGGCATCAGCACCAAGATAAGACGGCATATGGTAAGAACCCTCTGTAGGACATCAGTACGTACATTCTCAGGCGGAAGGCTACAAGTAGAAGGGAAAAGACGTACGGCTAATTTTGGTGAAGAGGGTTTGAACATCATCGTCTTCGAAAGGCAGCCTTCCACATAGCATGACATATAGGATTACTCCGCAGCTCCAAACGTCGATCTCTGGGCCGGTGTAAAGCCCTCCTCGGATCACTTCTGGGGCGGCATAATTGGGACTACCACAGCTCGTCTTAAGGAAATCACCATCCTTGATCTCGTTGGAAAGCCCAAAGTCCGCAATTTTGACGTTGAGATCATCATCAAGAAGTACGTTCTCTGGCTTGAGATCTCGGTGGACGATTTTGAGCTTGTGGCTGTACTCTATGCCAGAGATGAGTTGCTGAAAAAACCTCCGAGCTCGAGGCTCCGGCATTCGTCCGTTAGCTACGATGTAGTTGAATAGCTCGCCACCGGCATATTCGAGAACGATGATGATATCTGTAGGGGTCGAGATCACTTCGTAGCTGTAAAAAATCATAAGATGGGACAGTGAGAATTGTTTGAAGGACGTACAGCTTGATGATATGTGGATGCCGCAGGGTTCGCATGTACTCTACTTCCCTCTGGACACGAGTCTTGGTCTTGGTCATATGGATGACTGCCTTGGATATGTACTTCATTGCGACTTTCTGGCCTGTTATGGTGTGGGTAGCCACTGCAGAACATGCGTTAGTCGATCGACCGCAAAGATCGAACAAAATTGTAAGATGTACTTTTGACTTTGCCAAAGGTCCCCTCGGCGATATCCTGTATGACTGTGTATTCACCCAGCTTTGTGGCTGGGTACACTGTTTGTTCGCTCATGGCGGAGAGCCGTTCGTGGATGAGTAGTGGTTGCCGTTGTCGCGATCGTGAAGTTCGTGCTGTGCGTCTGAATTGCGGGAAAATTGGGAAAGTGCTCCTGGGATTGATGTTGTTACGTACTTGATTTTGGGGTCTTGGTTGCTTATGTATAAAAGTTGTGATTCCCAGGTTGACTCGAGCTCAACCCCAAGTAAATTTGCTTGGCAATAACTGTAACAAAGTTCAAAGGTCGGATTTGCCAATTTAGGTGTAGATTCAATTAGGCGTGGATTTTCTTTGAGCACGAATTCCCATCTCACTTTTGACGTATTCAATATATCCTGACATGTAAGGATCCTTTTCGATTGGCTGCACGGGGCCTACTTGATCTACATAATACGCCGCAGTGGCAAATAAAACTGATGCAAGAATCCTTGAGGACGGGGAGCGATCAACCAGTTTATTCACCGATCACCTCCTCCTCCGATCCGCATGTTGCCATCAGACCCATCTCCGTCAAAGTACAGTCTAACTGATTTGATGTCACTCGCACTGCACAAAGGTCCGCGAAATGAGCATGGCCTTCCGGGGGTACTAGATCAGATAATCGTTCCTGCGCGTAGCAATCCCAACCGAACACTCCGTCATATTTTGCAGCATCTTTCCTGGGACTGCCCTTCCGAGCCATATGAATTTTAGATGGACCACCCTTATCTCAGGGTTGGGAAACCCCCTCATCATTGAAATTGTCAATGATTTTTGTCTGGGTGTGCTCAGCTTGATGACGAGCAGCTTTGGCAATCTTGTACAAGGTGATAATTCGAATGCTCTGGAACAACCTTCTCTTGCCACGTCCCATAGATAATCCAGCTCCGCTCGACCGGAAGGTAAATTTCAATTACATATAGTGGCGCGCAGATAAGTTTTGACTTTCCCGTAGATAAGTCATGTCTAGACGCTCGTTCTATGACTACATCACGATCCTCAGGTACGTCCGTCCGTCCTCCGTCTACAATCCCTACTAGCGCAAGGACATCTGTGATCGCCGTACTAGCTCACCCCGAAAGAGAGGATTCTCTTGTAGTACGCTCGCTCGGCATTCGGGCAATAATGGTCACTGCTGAACTCGAATATCGAACACAAGTATCTCTGCTCTTATCATTTTGAGCGCTAAATTATCAAATCTGCCAGAAAACGATCCACGCCCGTCTTCCGACGGCTCCTTTGGCAACAGTACTCCAGCCAACAGTAGCACTCGAGCGACGACTCCACCACAGATTCTGTAGTCATTTCAACCAATGATCATCGGTTCCGGAAACAATTCATTCTTCTGTGCTTGTCACTGCGATACCACACCGGGCCTCACTGCCATTCCGACATACCCAGCTATAGCAACTAGGCATAGATAAGAATGTCGTTGTGTTACATCTTCATGGCCGGGTGCGGACCGAAACTTATAAACGTTCCTCCTTTGGTCTCACACGAAACCCGTGGAATCCCATCGCCTTTATCAAGTCGTTCATAAAAACAGAGGCAGTGCAGTACAGCGGCGCATCAAGGCAGTCTTCTTACAGTCGCTTGATCTCTGGATGCCACTGAACCATGCGACAAATAACTTAAAAAAGTCGATATTTGTCGTCTATCTTTGCTATCAGTGCAATATGCCGTGAACGAATGGCATGTGAACCAGACGTACATCAGAGTTCAAATAAACACTAGTTTCAGTGTCTTGTTTCGACAGCTCCTGCGGTGGGGCGCACCCAATAGTGATGGGGCTCATAACTTTGGTTGTACATTTTCCGCGTTTAAGTTGACAACGTCATCGATTAAAACCTTCCCTGTAAAAGCTCCTGTGGGTTTGGTACCAGGTTAACACGGGAATACAGTTCAAAAACCCTAAATACGGTAGCGCCTCGGTCACGGATCATGGCTTCTGGCGTATTGGAACAGTAGGTTAGAAGGTATGATGCGTAATGGTCTTTCCAGATTCAACGACCAAAAGAGCAGGATCAAATCTCTTCGGTCGACCGGGAAACATGTCGGGGCGCCCGATTCCATTCGGAGATAAGTAGATAGGGACTTTGTCAGAAAAAATATATTCATGTTTGAAATTTAGTAACGTACAGCAAAAGGGGCGCAGTCAAGCGCATCATACTGTGTGTACAATGTGGCGGATACTTGGGCCGACTCAGTGAGAAAGAACTAAACCGGTTGTCAGATAAATGCCGCTATACAGATATCGCTGGAGCAAGGAAATAGCTCGGGTTCAAAAAAAAGACGCACCTCTAGAGTTCTGGTTTCAATAACCATTCACTAGTCTTGTCATAGCCAGTTTTTGGTAATGTGGCAATGGAGAGCCGACTAACGTTGTGCTCCCTCGTGCCGATTGGGATCGGTTCCAAAACAACCTATTTCCCTTCAAAGGATTAGTAACAAAGTTCAGACAATCTATTTTTCTTCAAACGATCGGTAAGTTCAACAAGTTTAGATTGCAATGCGTGACCACATACCAGCGAGTGATTCCAGTAAGCTACACGACTGCTCATCCCTGCAAGGATGTCACAGGGATCATCCAACTCGACTCAGCAGGCGAGCATCCCATGATAGTCTGATCACCTTTCTTGCTTGACAGGGATGGGAAGTCGGAGGATCCAAATGTCAGGTGTTTGCGATAACCCCGCCGAATACAGAACAATTGCGTGAAATAAAGTTGCGAGTCTCTTTAAGCTTTAAATTAAAGGACTTTTGCTCGCTTTAACACGCACTTGCTATGAATGCGATGAGGTCGACGACCTTGTATTTTGGGGATATGGACCATCCTTGAAAATAATATATGCTTGATTCTTGAAGCGGCTGTAGACAGTCATGAGACCAACATGTTCAGTGAGATCTCCATCACTCAAAAAATGTTTTCAGGATCTTTGGGATTGGATCTTGTAATACGCGAACGACGATAAGGGTCGCCACGTCAGCGTAACTCTAAATTTTTCAAAAGGGGATCGTCAGGCAAGATCATGCAAACTAATAATTCCATGTATAGAGACTGGGTGGTAAAACATACAGATGGATATGCAGGAATGATGCTCCGAGTCCTATGGTACAAACATGCAAAGGGAAAGAAAAAGAAAGGTATCACAAAAAAAAACACGCAACGTAGATCATGTCAGGCAACCACTTTTGCGGTCATCACCTCCTTCTTCAGCGCATCGCACTTTATTTCTTGCGCTCCAGCATGCTCGATCGTCTTCGCGAGTTTCTCCTCCCTGGTCTGCAAGCGCTGCTCCATGCCGAGGACAAGGAGGCGAATCTGTTCCACCTGCGTTAAGGTAGATTCAACCACCGCTTGAGAGACAGGCGCAGAGGTAGACAAGTCAGGATTGCCCAACTGAGGTGTCGGCGTCCCTCGAGCGAAGACGGACCCCATGACAGAACGAGCTGCGAATGTTGATGAAGGTGGCGCGATGTCGAGCGCACTCTGAGAGCATATCAGATATATACGATTGATTATATTTACCAGGAGTGCATACCTGCCAATTCTCGCCGGCGAATTTGGCCAGAGCTTGCTCTAACATTTTCTCCCTTGTCTTCACCCTACGACAACGTACTGTCTGGAGTGAATAATAGACACATGCATGTGTACGCACCTGTCCAGTTCTGCCATGCACCTTTCGTTCTCTCTCTGAGTTCCCTGTAGAATCAGATCTAGATTTTTATATTCTTTCTCTAGCTCCTGGATCCTTTCTATGGGTGGCCTCAAAGTAAGCTGTTGCTGTAGCGTCAATATCGTCGATTGAAGCTTGAGTAAGTCACAGTCAGCTACACAGATCGTCGTCCATGATTAATTAAGCTGACCTTGTCATTCTCGCGATCTTTGTCTAGGAGTTGCCGTCGCAATACATCTTCGATAGAAGGCTCGTCCCCCTCACGAAGAATGCCGAGATCATCTGCAGGTAGTACAAGAGGTGTTTTTCCGTAGTTACGCACACTCTGTACACGGCGCATGTTCGCCATCTGTCTTTAGGTCGTCGTTTAACCAAAACCTGGACCCTTCCGGAGAACGCGTGTTGGCAACTGCATGCACGTGACTGACGCGTTTGAGGGGCTAAGTTACGAGAGCTTCTCAGCACATGAAATTTCACTAGAGCTAACTCTGTTATACATTCAAGTCATGCGCGCACATCGAGTGTGTTCACGATGGAATCAAAATACAAAAGCCGTTGCAATAAGAATAGACTGGAACATATTATACGGGAAGCTTTGGCTACAGCCTACAGGGTGATGACACAATCGTAAAGGTAATTCTCACTGGCACGGCCTAGGAATTACGCCGGATGTACAAACGAAGGCGAGAAAATGGTTGCGAAGTTGATGTCCGTGCGATTCGATGGGCGCGAACGCTTGGAGATACGCTTCTGTGGTGAAGGCTTGGAGTCAAGGACGACAGAGGCAGTCGCCCGACGTGCTGGTTTGGTTAGCCGCTTGCTCTGCCTGATTGCGTCTTGATCACGGGCGGAACTTGCTTCAGCAATGAGAAGTGATGCGAACATCCTACGGGTAGCACGAGAACCTTGTTCGCGACCGCGTGAATCTTTAACGCCTGCTACGTCACTCCTTTTCGAAAAAGTCCCTATTACAGCATGCCGCAGCCTTGACCATATTCGTTTTAATGGTGATGCCCGAGGAGCGCCAGGTCTAGATGGAACAGTGTCGATGATTGACGCTTCGATAGAGTTCACTGTCGAAATTCCAGAAGTGCAGGGATGGGAGTCGACATTTCTGGCCGGATCCGTATTGGAAAGTTGTGCGTCCAATGTATCTAATAGCCCAAGTCTTTTCCCTCCCTTTTCGGTCACAGCTGCAGATATATTAAAGGACCTATGTGCGCACGAGCCGAACGTAATGATCGTATTGCATTCGCACGCAGGAAAATCTGAGAGGTCAAGATCGTGGCTCACATCAATGTTTGGTGGTTGTCCCGGGAAGGAAGACATGTCAGCGAAAACCAGTGGGGAAACCGGAGACCACTGCGCAGTTGACGTGGAATGATTAGGAGAATTCAACTTGGGAGTAGAATAGATTCCTCGCTGTCCTGAGGAGAATGATGGCCTGATCATTAGGTAGCACAATACTTGGCATTAGTGAGGACAAGGATAAGGAACGGGTATTCATACTCTTGAGATGTGGAGTAGTGGGAGGTTTTGACGGGAACATTGGTGGTATTCTCTGTAGATGACTTTCCGACGCTTCGCGAAGCAAAGACAGTAAACGGTCTCATAGGGCTATCGAACATCGTGGAGAGAGAACCAGAATTCGCAAAAGTTTCTCTGTCTTCGGTGATAGGGGAGAGATCCTTGTTCGAATGCTTGAACGCTGTCTCCTGCGACTAAGATGGTCAGGCATAGTCATTGACTGGCACATTAACGTACCGGTTGGTCTAGATTCAAGATGGTCTCAGGGAGTTGATGTGGTGATTGAAAGGGAATGCTGCCAGAAGACTGCCTGGGGCTCTTAGCGGGTATTCAATGTTCGCGCTCCGAACGCTGCCGGAGATCGACTCACCTTGGAGGAAAATCGGGTTTTTACGCGCCTCAGTCTATGTCGAGACGCGGGTGTAGGACTCGTATCGTGTACCTATACAGCATAAAGTTATCTTGAATTTCTCAATAACACATTCTTATAGCTCACCGCACCATCCTTGAGTCATAGCGCACAAATGTTGTCAAAACTTGGACAGAGGGCAGGATATATGCGTACCTGACGAGACTTCAGACACGCCTGAGAGTAACCATTTGATCGGACGCGACTCAAAAGCGGGAAACGATGATCAGCAAAAATATCATCAAATCTGAAATCTTGTTCGTCTCCAATCTTAAAGGAAGAAAACTGCATTAACGGTCATGCACGACTTAGTTGAAGACGAGTCTGGCAGGAAAATGGAGAATTGTCTGTTACCGTGAATGATGCCTCTTGGGCGTGCGACTGCGATTTTCTGGTCGCCGAGCTGGGCGATGTGGTCCAAAGGATGTCTGGAGCATAGGAATCGTGTTAGCGGAATAGTTGTATATCCCTCAGTTGATCGTCACCAGGTCTATCTTGAGGAAGCTTGAACAGGGGATCTGGAGGTGAAGGTGTTATCTCGAAGGACTGCACCATACTCAAGTCAGATGATTTGTAGTGCATAAACATCAACTTGAAAGCACCGACAGGCTTGGGCTTGAGTATGAGCTTGAGGATCCGCCGGGTGCTGGTGAGACCCATCAGCACCACTATTAACGGATAAATGATAATACTGGCAAGCTGTGCGCAGCGGTATGACAAGAGACAGTGAACAATATTGTGGTTACTGCAAGCTGAAAGGTGGCACTCATTACGTCCCCCAGGAATCTCGGTTCGACTAAATTTGAAATTTGACATGCGCTGTGCCACCTCACTCATTGAAGTTGCGACAAGTTCACATTCTTGCAGAAAACCAAGATATCGATATGATCGACTTCTCGTAAGTTTTCTCGTGTGATATGCAAACCGTGGAATGCTCTCATTGAGCCTCGCAGCATTAATGCTTCTTCGTTTCGGCTACTTCAATCACACCATGCCTGAGCCGTACAAATCTGATGCATCGATGGCCGGCTGCGTCGCTACGTGGGGTGTGGGTGCCACGGGCATGCTGTGGTTTCCTCCTTTATAGGGCATCAGGGCATCACAGGTACTGTGGTTTTCGTGACCTTCAGCACACATCTTACTCTTCAGTGTTAAAATCATTCATATGTCAAACCTCATCCCTGGTCACTTTAGCGAATACCCTCCACATTTGGGAGAGGGGCAGGGCCACCCAGAACGCCACCAGGACTCAGGACAGACAAACCTTGTAATCAGCGAAATACCACAAGTCGTCAATAGTATCTGTCATCCATTTTCGTCCAACATGTACTAATGATTTCCCAAACTGGCGACACTTTATTTCATCATTACCTGGCTGTTTTTCGCGACAGACTCCGTGCCACACCCACTCGATGATACCCTTCAAGCCCTGGGTGAAGAGCCAAACCACCTAGAACAACCTCAAGATCCAGGAATTGAATCAGTGCTGAGAAAAGGTTTAAGGGAGTTGTGGGACGTTGTTGTCCGCCCGGTGGTCGAGAATCTGGGCAGATTTGCATGACGAGGTTCCCGGATATGGCGTCGCTTCAATTTCTTGCCGTTGCACGCTGCTGGCGAGTACAGGGCAAATGAAGAGTCCCTTTTGCAGCAATATATCTCTTCATACACGCCATCGCTCACCACGTTGATGAGGGCTCACAGAAGTCATGACAAGTCGGTGTCGGTGTCTTTCGCTGCTATTGGTCAGGATTGCCCTGTCGGGGCCTCATTCACTTTGGATGCTGTGGAGCCTGAGCTGGAATTGGTGCGGTGTCTTTTGCCCCAAACTGTTTTGTTCACCAAGGTAACGAGCGTTGATGCAACAAAATCGAGAGCACTACACGCATTGCGGGATAATACTTAGCTCCATTTCGCGTGTCACGGGACACAGAATTATGACGAACCCTTTAATTCAGCCTTTCTCGTGCGCGACCAACCGCTTTCCCTCCTCGATATCACCCAAACGGATCTCTGCATCAATTGGCACTTCTTTCTGCACGTGAAACCGCAGTTGGTGGCTTCGTTACGCCCGATGAAGCGATACATCTAGCGGCTGGCCTGCAATTTGCCGGGGTTGAGCGTCATTGGGACATTGTGGAAGGTCAATGATAGTACCACGCAGCGCTTAGTCGAGGCATTCTACGAAAACTTGTGCGGGGATGGCACAATGAATTCCAAGCAAGCTGCCCGGGCGCTGCACCGAGCAGTCCAGTTCAAGTTGACTTGCGACAAGGACATGCCCTTGCACCAGCGCATAACGTTCATGCATAAACGACAAGACACAACTACGATAGACATGGTAGTCGTGGGTCTGGTTTACGATTGATCCTGCAGTATCGAAAACATCTAACTACTGTTGGCGTATTGTATGGCATTTCCGGTGCACCTGTCAGTAATCCACGGATTGTGAACGAAGAAATGAACTGTTGAGTGCGCTCTTGAATATACTTCCAGCTATCGTGCGGCCGGAGATCCAATGCTTATCGAAAGCTTGGCCCATAATCGAATGCAGATCAATGGTCGTTCGTTCTTTCTCGCTATTCAGAAAGGATACTAAAAGCAAACAGAAAGTCAGATTGAGAAATTGCAAAGTTTCGTCAAGGCGTAATTCATACAGAGAATTGTGTGTCGTAAAATGCGTGCACTGTACGTTGGGGGAAGAAGAAAAGATAAATGATCTATACAGTGTATGGTAAGTTGCTATAAATGTTGTTTTACAAAAGTAGACAGATGAATGATCTATACGTCGTGAATGAATTTTCAAATTAGTGTGCATGAGCTCTAGTTAGAAGAAGAGAATGAAACAGCCTGCAACAGAGGCAAGAAGAGAAAGCGGTAAAGCAATGATCTTGATAGGAGATTGAGAAGGAGATCCAGAATTCGTACTGCTGCCGCTGGCACTGCTCGAGCTTCCACTCGAGCTCGCGCAGGTACTAGTAGGCAGGGGTGTCAAACCAGTCACCTGCACCGGATTCGGGTCAGAAGAACCAGTTGAAGAGCTCAAGCCACTGGCGAGCTGGGCGAAGCCAACGGCAGGGGGGCTAGCACGGAAGACGGAGTACACATTCTTCAGGAAGGTATCGCCGACAATCCAATTAGGAATGCTACCAATGCCAATATCGAAGATACCACCAGCACACATCTGAGAAGTAGTGCTCGCGTTGCCGGTCATTGTGTTGCCGGTCATCGTGTTGTTGAGGGTACCAAGGTTCATGTCTAGGGGACTGATCGCCCAGTTTGTACCGCCGAAGGACATATAAACTGTGACATTGGTGTCGCAAGCTAGAAATAGATCAGTCTTCTGCTCGTCCTGCAGTGCGCACAGATACTGACGGAATGCATATAAGCCTTGCCAATCACCAGAAAGCTCTGTAGAGCCGGGCACTTGTGCCCAAATACTGGCGGCAATGGGTGTGGGTGCCCCGATGAGGGTAGTGCCCGTGTCGATGGCAGCAAGACCACCAAGTGGGTCAATTGCGATCGTCTTGCCTTGTACAGTGACCGCTGTGAATTTGTTACCATTAAGCATGATGACAACACGACAGAATAACGGTACTGACAGCTAACAGTGAGTAACCAATACGATGGCGGACCAGTTAGATCCAGGTACTCGATAGAGCCGTTGTATAAACTCGAATTTGTTCCCCCGAGAGTGAACACACCGCCCGGAGCAGCACTAATCTGATTAGCTTGGTTGACATATCGTTCAAGGTAGAAAGAGAACAAGGGTTCAGAGAGATTGTTGGCATTATAGAGCGCTTCCCAAAAGGGGGTAGTCTGGAGGGCAGAAATCGAGGTAAACCCGAGACCCATGATACCTGAGAGTCCGTCGCCGGTCAAGCCAGGGGTAACGCTGCTAACAGCAACTATTATTACAATAGGTTAGATATGAATCAGCCCAACTTGAAGTCACCGGGATAAACATACGGAGTTCCTGGGACATTTCGAATGATCCAAAGGTAACACTATCCTGGGCGACAGTACCTTGTGCCGATCCCGAGCCATAATCTATCTCCAGGGGGGAGGAGGTAGCCTTGTATGTTGAGGACTTCGAAGTGTTAAATTCGGGTACATCTGATCCACAGGAGGTGCATGAAGTTGTTGCAACCCAAAGGTCGGAGGAGCCAGTATCGAGGACAAGATTGAAGTTCTGTGGTCTTCACAGAACAAATGTTTACGAATGTTGCTACTTATGTTTCGAACTTGAAACTTACGGAGTTCCAATGCTCACAACACCTGAGTAGCTAGAATCGTTTTCCTAACGTCAAATTCGTGAGTTACTAGTAGATGAAAAATCGAGCTGCGAACCTCGTCCGTGACGGGAATTGCAGCAGTGCTTGCTCGCTTCGAATCCGTGCTCTTCACATTCGTTAATTGGTGACCATACTTTTTCCGCAATGCTTCGACGGCTTTTGGTAAGTTCGCAACTCGGTTGGAATGACTTCGTCGCGTGATTGGAACATGAACTACACCTCCATCTGGTTGGCGAGCAGCAAAAGCAAATGGAAGCAGTACGATGGCTACAAGGGGGAGAGAAATCATCGGGAAACAGAGGAAGACAGTGAGGAAATAAAAGAGAAATAGTAGCTGTCCGTGGCGGCAAAAGGCTGTCCCGTACCTCCTCGGTCCCGCCAAGTGGTCATACGCCCCATAGTTGTTAGCGTTTCAGTTTAAGCGAGTAACGTTGAATTAGCTAAATCTGAAGCTTCGGTCATCTCGTTCAGGAAATGGCGGGCTGTCGCTTGTCTGAGTTCGAAACTTGCACTTGGCTTGTGGCAGGATCTGGTCTTTGTTACTGGCCTCGGGGGTCCCTGCCTCAGTCAACGGTACTGCTTCGAATCATCGAACCCAACTGCTCGAACCTGTTGATGTTCTCCGCACACCAGCGTGTACCCCAAACGTAACCCCAAATTACATAACTCGTACGTGATATCTTGTGTCCCACTGTGCAAACCAAACAAAATGACATGGGTGTAGCATGCCTAGCGAAAATTAAACGAGTTTGACCGATGCCACGGAACAGAACCATGATAGTCCACTGGCCTAATCGATATGGAGTATCTGAAAAATCATCCCCACAACGAAGGAATTGAGGTGCTTGGACTATGGACGTACATCGAAATCTGCAGAGAAGGCGAAGAGCACTAGAGCTGTGATTCTTGACGAGAATTGCCGTGGCACCGTGGTCCAGTTGAACAGTCACAAAATAAAGATCACATAACCCATCGTCAGCGAAATTCCAAACCGTGCGCTCAAGGTGGATGTGATGTAACCGCTGCCGTTGATACGCATTTTTGTCGGTGTTAAACTTTTGCAAACCGTGAAGTGCTCAAGGCATTATAACTATCCCGTGCACTACCGAAGTTGTTGTCTTGAAGTTTTGATATCTTCGAAACACAGTAGTAGGAATTTCAGCATCCAAGCCTGAAAGTTCTCGTAGTGCGTTGCCATGAAGACTAGTCAAATAACAAGTGGATAAGTAAAGACCTTAGAAATTCGAAGACTTCGCAATGTTTGGTAAGTCCATTGTTGCAATTGCGCAGTAAGAGTCCTTCCGAAAATCTGACTGTGTATATCGCAGTCATCGACCATTCCTGTGGGAGACGAGAACGTCTATCTAGAGCAACATCATTGAGTGATCAACCATTTCGACCTACAAGGATAACAACAAATTTTGTGGATCTCCAGGTGGGAGCTCAAATTCAAGCACAATTCCAGATAAATATATAATTACAAAAATGTCTGTCCCAAAACTAC
>NW_024539952.1:0-26861 GCF_016647785.1 Suillus fuscotomentosus | reverse complement strand
CGGTACTTGAGAACGCAGAAGCCTCGTGCGAATGCAAAGTCGCCTTACGAGCAACGCTGATTGAACAAACCCTTAACCACCAGCAATCAGAGGGTGTCGGGTTGGGAGTTGAGGAGTTGGGGCACCCGTTCGTTCAAGTTGTCTTTTGAGGTCCGTCCCATGCTTCATCCTCGTGATTGCTTCACAGCTTATTGCTGTGTCTATCAAGCGCTCATGCCTGCGACCGGTGCTATGTCCCTCTTCCTATACTGTAACGTAAGGACTACGTCAATGGCTGTGTCACACTTCACAAGGTACTGCACTCCCTCCCCACTCTGCACGTCTCATTCAATCTATTTTTGAACTCAATGTCTAAATTTTCCAGCTCGTTCGTAGGATACTGGAGCGGGGGGATTTACTTGTTTTCTAAAGAGGTCCCTGTTGCCATCAAACAGTTGACAGGACGACTCATTTGTGTTGCCACGATCCTCCCCTCTCAAATGCACACATCTCCGCCAGACGTTTACATCCTAACAGTCCAATCAACCTTGAACGCTGCATACGAGTATTTATCGTAAGCATGGATTAGAACGGCAACTCGCTTAAAGTATCTTTACCTATAACACACCTGCCGTATCGGCTGACCTGTGGTACCATTTAGGCACAATAAAAATCTGGGTGACGTCTTACCGCGAGAGAGACTGTATGATAAGCTTAAGCAGCGCTATTAGACCTTTCATTAAGCGCCCTAGGAGTTGATAACTGAACGTCCATCCTAGATTGGTGTCCTTGGCTTTGTAAAGCTGCTTCAGACAACCGTACTGCGAGGGTAATCGAAGGCATCGGCATGTCTAGCTGAGAGCTCGATGCTAAACCAGGCCGTTCTTGAAAGTCTTCATCCATTCCATTGACGACAGATTGACAATGTCGAGTCAGTTGCAGCAAGACAGAGGGGAGACTCCTATATCACTGAAGTGCGGCTGTCTTACAATGTGCCTCGACTAGGAGAAGAACATGTTGATGTACCGTCGACACATGATCATTATAAGGAATAAGTACACATAGTAGGGAACTTTGGCAGGTGTAGGGGAGAAGGTAGAAACATTAAGTGCCTAGTCTTGGAGAAGATGAGCGCTCCCTGAGTAACCACATACTTACATGGTGATTGGCACAGGTGGTCATTGCGTTGTCTGCGACCCATGCATCTTCAGTGCAATGTGCATGCAGAGACATAACGGCCGGTCGCAACGCCGACAGCAGGTTGAGACGTTTTGGTTGTAAAGATCACAAGCTCACTCTGGCATGCAATTCATGCCAGTACTCGTGCAGTCAAAGAGAACCACATAGCGGGAAATCGCCGCAAGATCAACATAGCGTGTTGAAACTAGCTGGATAGCATGCAAGCCTTGCAGGAAATGCGCAGGTACAGTTGAGCGAAAGAACGATTCAATGCAAGACAGGGAATTGTAAATGCTTACTATCAAGTTTCTATGACTGCTTGAAATAAAAAGTAACATTTCGTAACATGGCGTTGAAAGCAAGCTGAAATTAGGAGGCTGTGGAAATCAAATACACACATTCTTAGCGTGAACAACAAGATGACAAACGTTACAAAAGAACCAGATGCAAAATGAGATAACTGTCCATGTGCTACAGTGTTGATGCTCATCGATGTATGAAGGAGACGCACAAAAAAAGCTCGAAACAAGCTCGCATTGGAAGAGGTCAAGGCTATGTGCTTGTTGCACTTGGCGTAATAGGACTAGTCGCAGGAGCAAGAAGTATCGTGGATGTCGAGGCGGCGGCAGGGTGAGTCTGCAATGACGACGCCTGGGGCTGGGCTTGACTTCCTAATTGATCTTGCTGCTGCGTTGGTTGTACATTTCCATTGACGTGTTGAGGAGATGCGCAGCAGAGAAAAAGCACGAGATGACCCAACAATCGGATGGGTAGTGAATGCGCATATCCTGCACGTGGTGTGGTAGGATTAGCAACTGGAGCAGGCGGTGTCGTGGACGACTCTTGGGCGTGCGATTGGCTTTGCTGCTGTGTTTTTTCTGGCGGCGGTGGAGCAGTAAATATAACCTGCACAGAAATCATTGAACACTAGAAATTGATATACCGGAGAAAGACATACCTCTCTATCCTTTACTGCAGCAACTTCAACTACACGAGGACGGTGACGAGAAAAGATAGCTCGCCCTGAGTGTTGCGGGAGTTTGGTTTCTTCATTGGTGTGGGGTTGAGAGTGGCGGAAAGGCAACGAAAGGCGACGGATGAGCGCACTCCCACTTCCCAAAGAGGGTGCGAGAGTGCGGGGACGGCGGGAAGAGGAACGGTGATGGTTACCATACGTTCTGGAGGACTGAGATAAAGAGGTCAGATCAGGGACGAATTAAAAACGCTAATGACATACATAAGCACCATCTGTCACATCGTTGAAAAAGCCTGGCGAAAGTTCATCATCCTCAGCCTGTGTAGCATCCGCCTAAATAGAATATCAAGGTTACAGCCACAGGGAAGGTTGAGAAACAAATTGCGTACATCCATGAATGACTCTTGAGCTGCAACCTGCGAGTGGGAGATTAGCGTAGTTTGGATTGAAGAACTATAAGCTCTACATCAGGTAAAGGTTGAAGGAGGTCTTCAAGGCCAGCTTCTTTGAGGATGGCGTGAATGTCCCATGTGTGGATATTGTTGTAGGAACCAGTGACTAGCAGTTTTCCATCAGCGGAAAAGGCTGCGGATTGTACACTAGATTTGTGCTGGAGAGGTGGTTCGATTGGAAGGTTCGTGTCGAGGTTCCATAGACGCACTGTCTTATCATCTGATGCACTTGCAAGGATGCGATTATTCGGAGACAAGGAGAAGCCGTTGACGAAGTGACTGTGACCCTCAAGCACGGCGATCTCCTGCCAGGTGGTTGTGTCGAATATCCTAATCGGGTCCCGGCTATGATAACCGGAAATAAGTTTCTTTCCATCCGACGTACATGTCAAACCCGCAGTTGCTGCATCATCGTCGTGTTTGAGCGTGTTAAGCAGCTCGCCTGTCTTTGCGTCCCAGATTTGGACTGCATTCTCCGAGTCCGCCCGTTGCAATTCTTGTCCCATCTGGCAAGTATTTGACTGTGAACAGGACGTCATGTCCCGTTTTGATTTTCAGGACAGTTTTGCGGCTCTCGATATCCCAGAATACTGCCATCCCATCGCGGGATCCGCTCAGCATTCGTTTACCATCTGGACTCCAGGACAATGCAACCAAAACCTGAGGGTGTTCTTGCAATAGTGCGGTAATAACCACCTCCCTCGTCTCGACGTCCCAATACCTCACTTTATAAGCGTCTGTGGATGTACTTGCAATTGTCTTGCCATCTGGAGACAATACTATGCTCCACATTATCGTGTTCCTCCTAGAGAACCACCGCTCTCCTATCTGTGCACCATTCTCTAGGTCCCATAGTCGGATTGAGCCATCTGGTGAACATGTGACAATGTGTCGTCTGTCAGGCAGGTGCACAATAGCATTTACCCGCCTGGTATGACCTCGCAACGTTTTACATGGCATGATCGTTGGCGTCTGACTGGTGGCAGAAGACATGGTCGGCACTCGGTATGGCAATAATTCCTGGTGAGTTGAGGGCCTATCTTGTAAGAAGCATATGAGCTATTGCTCGTGTAACAGCTCACTCACAGGAATCCAGTCCTCACCTACAAGACAACTTTGGCACTGTAGGAGTTGCTGAGTGGTTATATGAGAATGCAGAAATTCTTGCTGGAGCATGTGGTCAGCTTTAACCTACAGAAGAGCCAAGAGTGTCACTCACGGGAAGCACTATCTAGATGAACTGCTCAATTACCAGTGATCAGAATGCGTCTGGTGAGAGTTGAGGATGTTGGATGCTTGATCGTTTAAGCTGTCTTTTAAGGTCTGTCCCATGCACGATCCTTGTAATCGCTTCACAGCTTGTTGCTATGTAGCTCAAGCGCTCAGGCCTGCGACGGCTGACCGGTGCTAGGCTATGCCCATCTTCCTATACGTAAAGACTACGTTGGTGGTTATGGCAAATGTTCAATGGGGTGCCGCATTCCGTTTCCACTTGGTATGCTCATTTTCGAACTCGATGTCATTAACTCTTCCAGCACGTTTGCAGGTCACTGAGCGGCGCCTATTTCCAGGATGGACTTGTTTGTTTTCTAAGAAGATCCCCGTTCACATCGAATAGTTGACAAGGTGTCGCCATCCGTCGGACACTCTTATAGAAATCCTTGTATTTCATATCGCGCGACCTGTCTATTGACACGGTCATTAATGTGATCCATCGAATCCACCGTTTCATCATCTAGAACTCGTCTTGCGGAAATGGTATCTTGTAAACAGGAACTGCGAGTGCAACTGTTTCGTTCGCGAAGGCCATCTCATAGGCATGTATCGATTCTCTCATTCTTGTTCAGACCGACGATGACGATAACACCTGTGCTATGCAGGAATATCACAGCATGATACGAATATCTACGATTTCGTGAACGAGCCCCACACACAAAACAAGATTGTAGAGGCACTTTGACATTTTTGGAAGGAATGAGGTCCAAATGACACGGATGACAAGACTGTATCACATCGTCTTTGTCGTAATTCCTCGCTCATCTCAGATACGAAGACATTGATTTGTTGACGAGGCGTGATCTTCTCTCGGGGATACGTTCTCGACCCTCAACCCACATGCACCCTAAACGGATCCCCTTCTATTCACGTACGAAGAACTTTTATCGGTCCTCATGCGGAGATTGAGCTCACCAGAGCTACGTACCATCAGAGCATCACTCACAGGAAGTACAGCCGCTCAATCTCCAATTATAAGCGATCAACTGATGGATGTCTGATTAAAAGTTGAACACTTGTTCATTTGAGCATCTTGTAAGGTGCACTGATGTATCTGTAGGCTGTCTTGCGTCACTTCACTGCTTAAATGCTGTGTAGACGAGCGCTCATGCGCATGTCCGCAACTGGCACTATGTACAACTTCCTGTGTGAATTACGTTGGAGGTTACGCCAAATACTCGCAGGAGCCGCATTTCTTGTCTACTTCACATGGTTTTTTCCAGCCTATTTCTGAACTCAATGCTGTCATATTGTCCCCTTGACTCGATCAACCTGGACGTCTTGGTGGATAGAGTTTCGTGTACTGCTGATATGGCTTATCCTGTGAGTTAAGAGGGGAGTCGCTGTGATCGAGAACCATCAATCACTTGCATAGAAAAGTGATAATACGTATATAGCGGATATGCGAGTCTGGATCCTAACATGCACCAATACTAGTACACTATAGTACTTAACATAAAGATAAGCTTTGGTGAGACACTGCTGCGTAGATGTGCGGCAAAAGCCACATTGGAGAGAGATATTAACACCTTTGTCTGATTGTCCTACTGGGATAACAACGTAACGAAAGCACGCATCGTGGCCTCGGCACAATTCTTCACCTGCCAGGAAAAGCGTCATCGAAATGTCTGAGTCTCCACATCGTATCTCCGAGCCAGTAACAATGATTGGATAGTCAATGCTTCTGGTTCACAGTTACAATGCAAGTTCTCCTCGTATAAATGATACACGGCGGGCTAATTTGGTACTCACAGGACTGCCATGGACGCCTCAAACGCTCCCGAAGATGATAAAACAGCATCGCATCACTGATATTTCTATCTGGAGTGTTCTACAAGAACAGTATCTGTGTAGTATCCATCGTGAACTAGAACTTCACGGTCCGAGAGCGATTTTTCCACTGACCAGAATGTGATACGAGTATCTTGTGCTCCATCATGATGGCTTTCACTGAGTGAATCAAGACAGCACTATCCTCCTTTCAAACAACATGAGGGAATATCGTATATCGCGTGATGCTCGCAAGTCACAATATCAGGGTCCCGGTCATGTGCCATGTAGGCTGTAGAATATGTCAGTAGGATGCTCTGACACGAATGGACGAAGGAGCATAGCAAGGAAATCACCGATACCAATATCAGGGTGCGCTCGGTCCTGTCATGACAAATTGATAAAGGCAAATCTAGCAGCTGATTGATATCAGTCGACCGGTTCCTTATCCATACATGCTGATTGGCGCGACAGTTGAATTCATATTGTAAATTTGTAACCATATGCGTGTACCAGAAAGCGATCGCGAAGTTTTTTTTTTTTTGCAGGTGATCATCAGACAGATGGGTCAGAGTCTCTGAATGCTGATTGTGCTTAATTCTGGCAAGTTCGCGCCACCTACGAGTAACGACGGCGTGAGGGCGGGGGCCCCCCGATGAGCCGAGATGGTTTGCTGTTCTAGTGGTCCTCAATTGGATGCTTTGAAATTCGTTCTCCACAAACGTTTCTAATCGAACACAAGTAATTGGGGCGATTGCACCAATAGCCTTGAGATCTGATGCAAGATGGAGGGTAGCATATGGAGGTGCGCGAGACTGATGATCGATATCGATGAAGGGTGGTTCCACAAACACTTATCTATATCCATAGATGCTAAACCTCTACCCTGGATAACCGAGCGACTGGTCAACCAGTCAGCTTTGGGTCAGCTGCCAGATCTTCCCCAACACGTGTCCATGCCCTTATCAACCAACTCCAATTTAAAAGCAGGACCAAACCGTCTCACCGCATCAGCGTTGGTGGTTTCCTCGCCATCCTCCATCCTCCATCCTCCGTTCATGTCCCACTGGCCTGTTCCACAGCCTACACGACACATGACCTAGACATCGCGACTTTGGCCGCTCGTCACGGAGTATACAATACTCTCCTGAGGACAAGATGCTCGTATCACATTTCCGAAGGTGAGATAACTGTTCTTCGGACCGTGTACTAGTTTCAACTCACGATGTATCCCATACCTTTCCACTAGATCCTGCTCTCGTAGAACACTCTAGATGACAAAGACCGGTGTGTGATGATGCTTCATCTACATTCCTCGGTCTTCAGGAGCGCTCGAGGCGTCCATGGTCATCCTGTGTGCATGAGTTGACTTGACACGCGGCTGTTTATCATTTATACGAGGAGTATTTGCATTGTAACCGCAAACCAATAGCATTGGCTTTCATAAATCATTGTTACTGGTTCGCTGATACGATGCGGAGACTGTGATCATCACACGTGTTTTCGTTGTACCGTGGCTTCTGTAGGACAGTCAGATCAAATCAATTATGTGGCTTCGTGAGGTCTTGATTCACCTCTACCTGCCCAGTGAAATGGCGAAAGAACAATTATGAAGCTGGACAAGTGGGACCACATGGGAGGTTTCGTAGATGCATTCAAACTCGATCATTTTCATGTTGCTACGCCAGCTTGTGACTAGCCGCACTACTGACGCAAAAGATATAGTCTCTAGTAAGCAAACGTTGAAAAAAGTGGTCAACATGGGCATCTTCATTCCTCCCAAGATGATTTTTGATTGTTTTGGGCGTCTCGCGCAACCGCCGTCCTGGCATATGATGCTCGGTGTGATCAGAGCAAGACATTATCTTTGGAAAAGAATGAATGTATTAAATACACTGGCTGGGGTGGGGGATCCAAGGAAAGAACGCCGATGATTTGATTGGTACACGAGATATCTGTCGTGCAGCATCAGGATTTGCAGCCAGGACAACAACCACTTACCACTGCAGAAGGACAATCAAGGTTGAGGAGCTTGTGAAAAGTGAATTTCTGTCTAAGTGGACGACGTTAAGGAACTAGCAAATGACATCGATAGAGAGAAAATGATATTTACGAAAGAACTAGAAAGTACATTTGTAAGATAGTTGTACACGCGCTGCATCAATGACTATTGGTGTGTGGGGGAGACGCACAACAAAGAAAAAGTACGAAACGAGCTCGCAATGGAAGGGGTCGTGACTGCACGTTTGAAGCAGCTGTCGCGGATGTCGAGACGGCAGCAGGCCGAGTCTGCAATGATAACGCCTGAGGCTGGGCTGGGCCTTGTGATTGACATTGCCATGGGTGTGCTGAGGAGATACACAGCAAAGAAAAAGCACGACATGAGCCCACCATGGGATGGGTTGTGATTGTGCAGGTGTTGTAGTACCATTAGGCTGAGCGCGTGGAAGAGGTCGCGGCCGCGGAGCAACATACAATGCCTTCATGGAGATCATCAGACGCCAGAAATTGACACACTGGGAAAGGCCATACCTGCCTGTCTCGCACTGCAGCCACTTCGACAGCATGAGGACGCCTTGGGCGTTGCGGGAGTTCAATTTCTTCATCAGTGTGGGGTTGAGAGCGGAAGAATGAGGATAGGCGATCAATAAGTGCATCCGGACGTAAACCTGGAGGCGTTGCGGGATGACCTTCAGTTTCTCCACCTGTATTGAGTCGAGAGCAGGGAAAAAGTGACGACGGGGGAACGAGGATTGCATGTAGATCTAACCGTAAAGGCGTGGAGGGTTGTTGAAGTCCATCTAGTGCATCGTTCTCAGGTGAAGAACGGTGGATGAGTGAGGACAGGCGAGCGAAAAGCAGGCGGGGGTGCAACCTCGAAGGTGTTGGGGGTTGCGAAGTTTCTGTTGCTTCAACATTGTCGGGTACGCCCAGCACGCACACAAATATTGGATTCAAATACAAGTGGCGTACACACTCCGGGACAGTAAGCTCACGCTTACTCCTTTGACTTGCACCACGTACTCACATCAATGTTGTCCCAGGCTGGTTCCCGTCGCTTTCGTCCTTATTCCTCGGGCTCCACTATGCACGGCTCTTAGTATTAGCAGGTGCAGAGCGCCTTGATACGACACTCACGGTTAGTCAGATGCAGGGCAAATTCTGGCTCGAAGTCATGGCTAGTTCGGGTGTGGGACATCTCATGCACGAGGTTCATCGCTTACTTAATGAACATTCGCTCATGTATGTTGACGCAGTGAAATTAGGACGGTCCGACAAAACTGGCAGAGATTCTGGCAGATTTCTGGATGTGCAATGAACGCATTATGATTCGAGGTAACGTTACCAAGATGGTCGGGGAGGTTTAGAGGACTTGAACATGTCAATCAATGTATCTTTGGTTTTGGTTATGCGCCTTTTTTCGCAATGTGATCATTGCGTGGCAACCCGAATTACAGGCTCGGTGCAGAACATAAACTTTGAAGACGGCATTATTGGGTCAAAACTTGCTTCACTCACAAGGAGACATCCCATTAGGATTCTACCGGTACTTGACTGTCTGTCTGAACACGATATCTTATTCATACAATGCACATTCAACAAGTAAGGTACGTCGGATAAATATGTTGATACGAATAAAACGGCAGTTGTTCGAGAAGAGAGATTTAATTTGTTGTCGCATCGGTGTATGCAGTGGTGGCGAAACCGACTCGGGAGTTTGTCGTGTCGAACACCGAGTAAAACCGCTCGCTATGGAAGAACAATTCAGTATTTTATTTTCTCGGCAGAAAATTGCAGCTCAACGTACAGAAAACAATAACCGTTCGTGAAATCCAAGCCAGAACCGCTGGGGCTCCCAGTGCTACTGACGACCAGGTATATGCCGTCGGTGGTACCGCCAACAGCGTTGTTCAACGACCGAGGCCAGATTTGCGCATTCGGGGTGAGCTCATAAGTAACCCCACCAATAGTGAAATACAAAGACGAAAGCTTTGTGTACTGGTCGGATGAGATTTGTAACAAGCCAACGGTCTCATCGAAGGTCGCCCCCGTGGCAGCCTGATATTTATCGAAGGCATCTGAATGGTGAATTAGAAGGGTTTTGATGTCGTATAGGATACCTACCGGAGGCAATCAGAATCAGGGTGGTTCCGGTATCGACAATACCAGCGGTCTCATCCAAAATGGGTGTAGACCCATAGCTGATGGATTGATCAATGCCCCAGTATTCACTCGCTGGAGATTGCGATGTGATCGGCACGTAGCTGATGTCTCCAGTAATCTTGGAGGCGTCATAACCGCCGAATGTGAGCTCGCCACTGCTATCATCGGAGGAAGCAGGCGTGAAGAACACTCCGAGTACTTCCGAACTGATTGTTCCCTGCTTATAGAGGTTGTCCGTCACAGTTGGAACTTCATCTGTATTACTGACAGTGTCGTCAGTTAAATCGACTGGTCCAAGGCCAAGAAGTCCATCCAGGCCATCCATCCCTGAGTATTTAGATGCGACGCCGATAGATTGATTATCAATGACCAGGTCAGAGTTGAGCGTTACGGTGTCCGTATATTCCTCTCCAGAAGCGTAACTATTATCGCCATATTGAACACTCTGGAAACGGCTTGATCAAATGTACGTGCCACGTAGAGACAAATACTCACGAATGTATTGCCCGTGTCCTGGCTTGTAGAAGTCTTCTCATAAGATTTGTTAGCCCCGATCCAGGTATTTGAGCTTCCTGTGTCTACTAGGACTGTGTCTGTATGAAATTGACAATGCGTCAGATAAAGAAATGACAGGGGCACGAGCAGCTTACAGTACGTTGCTGGACTCCCCACGCCGATGTCAGCGGTGTATATCATCACATCATTGGTTGCACTGATGGAAGAGCTGCCACCAGCTTGTAGGGCTTGGATTCGAGCTCTATCTGCAGTCGCGATGTTCTTGGTCCCGTACGAGTTTATTCTAACGGCGAGCTTGAGAGTAGCCGTGCTTGACGCTGTCCGAGGATGAGGAAAAGCGCTCGCTGACAGAGAGAAGAAGGCAAGCGCCGGTAAGGCAAGAAGAGATGAAAGCGATCTAGAGGGAATCATCTTCTCGATGACATGCTTCCTACTAGTACCTGAGCCCTTTTATATGGTGGTCAGTAGTAGAAGCATCATAACGTTACACTTGGAATATCATAGAGGCGAACAATAGCAAGGCTTCGAAGTGGCAACTACGTTAGCTGCTTGTAATATGACCAGGCGCGGGGCTCATTGTGTGATATCATGTCCCATGAATTCATCTACGCAGGAAATTAGTGTCGGTTAGTAAGTAGCTGCAGGGGAAGCCTGGGAGCAACCTTTGGATAGCCTGCAGGATTTTATTACAGAACCCTGTATAGCAGAAACATGATCAATTCACTGCCAGTGAGAAAGATGTGATTCTGCAATTTCAGGCATCGGCCCATTTGGACATTTAATTACATAACGTAGGTTTTTTTCAAGTATGGCATGCTGGCATGCTGCACCAGTGCACTTCCTTTCCACTCTCTGCACGCCCCCTCCGGTCTGTTTTGAACTCAGTGTCATCAAACTATTCCAGGACGTTTACAGGTTCTGGTTGCAATACCTATCTTTAGGCGGCAGGCGGACTTGGTTGTTTTCTACAGATCCTCGTTAAAATTGATAAGACGTATCATGGATGTTACTACCACCCTCTCAAATACACATCTCTACCAGACGTCTACATCCTACCTGAATCCTCACATTTCATATCGCACAACCTGAGTATCGAGTCTCGACACACTATAGTCGGATTGAGCTGTCACATGGACCTGCGATGATGCATCGTCTGCAGCGCAGATGGACAACACCTTTTACGAAGCCATCATGGCCCTGTCCAGCCCTTGTATGAGTCGTCAATAGAAGCTCACAAGGCGTTGCTTACGAGACAGCTTGCTAACAGGGATTCAGTCCCCACCACAAGGCAGCTTCGGGACAACGTATGCATGCTGTTGCTGCTGGGCACCTTTCAGGCATTCAAAATCACTGGTAAGCAAGTGGTCAGCTTGAAGAGCCTGGAGTATCACTCATGGGAAGCACTTCTCGGACGTTCTCAGTGCTTAATCACCAATGATTAGTGGGTGTTGGGGTTGGAGCCGAGGGAGTTAGGCACCACTTCGTTTTGTCTTTTAAGGCGGGTCCCATCTGTCATCGATATCCTGTGTTCGCTTCGCCGTGTAGAGATAGTGCCCCAGTCTACCACTGGCAATATGCGCATCTTCAGATAGACTATATTCTGATGTCTGTCGTGCTAACAATATTCGAATGTTGACCTTTCCGAATCCTTCGTCACCAAGTCAGTATGAAGTGAATAAAGCTTTGGCCGCCGAGAATACTATGATATTAAGAAATCAGAAGGCATGACCCTTATCGCCCATTCGCCACTTCTGATCAGTGCAACAACGCCATGCACGCATGGCAATGCCCTTCTATGGCCATAATGCTACATCTTCAGACTGATCCCAACCCCGTTAGCGTAAGCTGGCAGGCATCGTCTGATGAACTGACCAGCGGCCTCATAAATCAACTTTCATCTCAAGTAAAAACAACGTACCATCTTCGTCTTGAGTGGCAGTGAACCTGCTGTATAAAGACCAGTGCCAGCGAAAGTTTACTAATCGTGAATGCAGGTATATTGCAACGTTAAATGTTGACCCTGTGGACTTGTCCTGGCGGTGGAGACTGCAACATCCAGGACAAATCACAGGGTTCAGCATTACAATAGAGATCCTGGCAGTCATTCGGAGAAACGGAATGGAATGATCTGGCACTTGTCAGTGAATTTTGCGAAGACTTGGGGGGACTTGTCCTGCATAAGGCAGTCACAGTGAAAGCTGGGATTGCCATGTAAGTTAAGGCAGAGGCTTCGAGCTCGTTATGATTACGCACCGGGGTCCCAGTCAGATACCGGACTTAATGTGGTACTCGCACGTGAGGGTGATGCATTGATGACTGACCCGCAGTCATGTTCACAATAGAATGCCTAGTCTTGCGATCTCGCGCTCCAAAACGATGCTCGTGTTATGCGAGGGGCGATTCACTCGCTGTCCATCACTCCGCGAACACATAATCCTTCAAAACTCTCGTACTGGTTCATCATCGTCTTTAAGGACATGGGAAAGCTCGTAGGGCAATTGACGCAAGTATCAAGGTGACTAAGCCTGTGAAGAACCAGTATCTTTATTCGACGAGAAGGCGCAACCTGGATCGGTGCGTTAGGCACCAAACGACAGTTCCATCAGACGTCCATCGCAAGTTAGTACAGTTCCTTCTTCCAACGGCTTCTATTTACTCAGCATGTATGTGTCACTTCCATTACGGTCTGATTGCCCTTCAGGACATGCGGAGTATCTCCATTGCAAGAGATGCCTTCGACCAGAATTAGTAGGCGCAGGAGGTGGACCTCATAGGGCTATGACGCAACTATGACGGACTAATGGAGGCTAGCACCCCTTCTTGCAACATATCACTCACCTACTATCACATGCCGTTCGATCCGACATCTATGGAGCATTTGAATTTGACAGGGTCCGCAAGATTCTATGCAGTGTACAGGCACTCGACATGTGATCTTCTACCTGTGCTATTCTCACATACATAAAGCTAAAGGTACACTGCGTCATTCTCATTCCACAAGAAGTCGTTATAATTTTCTGCATCATATCTAGTATGGAGTCTGGTGTAGGAACAACAACGCTACCTTTGGAGGCACGAATTGCTCGTTATGACGAGTAGTGAGTTCTTCCGTATCGTCCCAATTCTTAGTATCAATCTTCTTTGCAGTTTCGATCCGTGAGTATCTCCAGAACGGAATTTTTAGCGTTTGAACTTGACAATTCTTCCAGGCGATTTTCAACAACCGTCTACAAAAAGACGAACACAAACAAACAGTCAAAACACCTCAAGAGACTGAATCAAAAGAAACCAGTCCTTGTCATCCGACGAGTCCTGGACAACAAAGGCCGATACACAGGGACTGAAATTGACATCCGAAGTCAAGAACTTTGCGATGTGCTTATGGAGATACACCAAGGTGTGGAGGGCTTAGAACTCTCACGAAGTTCCCCTGTCGTAAGCTAAACATCACATATTTCAACATCGCAATAACTTTCTCATAATGTGTTTCAGTGTGACACGAAGTTGCTCTTTCTCTCTTTCAACGAGCTCAAGGAACGACTAGAATTGGAAAGGTCGAAAGGCACGCCAAACGCTCCGCTAATTTCTGAAATCGAAGTAACTCTTTACTTTATCTTGGAGGAACACAAAACCACCTTCGCTGACCTTCAGTCATTGACAAGACACGAGTACATCACCTTTGATTTACTTTGGACATTATTCCGTCATGGCACCCTGGTCTTCAATCGCCACGAGTTTACCGAGCAGGACCGCATTCTCCAAGTGACGCGCTTTGAGATCACACAAACAGATGAAGGAATCTTTGCTGCAATATATTGTCATGTGATCACTGACGACGGCGAGCATTTTGGAATTGCTGAACAAGAGCTTTCGATCCCGTCGTTCACAGGAGAGCGAAAGATACAAAGCCTGTCTGTTTTTCCTCTCTCCTTTCACTCGAATGAACGCGACATTCGCAAATTTGTTGCCAAACGAGGTCGGAAATTTGCAAGCTTGCAATGTCAGACTTATGGTGAGATTTCCGGGATGGCTGCCTGTGTCGTCAACGATAATGTTCGAAAATGCAGGGTGAGCAACAATAACCAGTCCCGCTTAATAGTATGGCCTATAACAAATCAATATAGGCTTCCGGGCGCGTCATGATCGATCCTGGCGCATTTCGTATGTTTCAGCCTGACTCTCGTCTCATTCTCTCGGTTTCTACCCCGTTGAAGCGAGCGGAACTCGAGGAAGAGCAATACATGATCTGCACTCCTGTTATCATGGGCTTTTGCTTCAGAACAAAGCAGTGGGGTGCGAGAATTCCATGCTTGGTTCTGCACATTTCTATAACAAACTTATATGTCTCAGGTGGATTCGCTCTTGACTACCTGCGGGACGTATCCTGGTCATTGGAGCCTTTCGATCGTCTGGTCCTGGACAACAGACACAAGGAATTGATTCATGCATTAGTGGAGCAGCACGCATCGCGTGCGTCGAGCTTTGATGACTTTGTAGAGGGGAAAGGAAAAGGCCTTGTCGGATTGCTTGCAGGTCCACCTGGATGTGGTAAGACACTTACAGCGGAAGCAGCAGCAGAGGTATTTCTCAACATTGCTCATGATTTCATGTACCCTCACCACTTTCGGTCAGGTGACAAAGCGTCCTTTGTATTGTATTTCAGCTGGCGAATTGGGGTCTAGTCCTGAGCATGTAGATGACGGTCTGACTCAGATTCTGGAACTTGCCCAACGGTGGAAAGCAGTCGTTCTTCTCGATGAGGCAGATGTTTTTCTGTCACGGAGGGGGGAGACTGATGTGGAGCGGAATGCCTTAGTCTCTATTTTTCTACGGCAGCTGGAATACTATCAGGGAATCATGTTTTTGACGACCAACTTGGTCTCACAGTGCGATGCTGCATTTGAGAGTACGTGCTTTCGCTTTTTTGTACTTGGATTCCTCAATCAATCGCAAAACAGGCCGAATTCACTTCACGGTGCACTACCCGCTGCTGTCTCATGTCTCGCGCAGACAGATCTGGAAGACATTCATTGATAAGACAGTGGATACCAACCAGTCCTCAATCAGCGAGGCTGAAATCGATACCTTGGCTCGGGAAACGCTCAACGGTCGTCAGGTATGTTGATCATTGCTTTCTTTCATTTCGTATAGTTAGAAGTAATAATGCCAACGGGATTCTAGATCAAGAACACTGTGGGAACTGCTCTCTCCCTCTCGTTACATTCGAACACACTGCTTTCTGTGATTCACATTCGCACAGTGCTCGATTCCATGCAGGAATGGAACAAAGCTCGGGAACATCACAACACTTATTCGGCATCTCTGCATAAATCAAGTTTGCAGGTCGCCGTCCCGGCTGGCATACGACTTGAAAGTGCAGTGCATTACAGTAAGTTCGCCTTCGTTGTACCCTGTGGGGATTTTCGGGCCATACAGGATATTTGCGAACAGTGCTGATCAGATTCAATCTCAGTTGCACACATCTCGATTGTTATTCTTGCATATCTCTTCTTGCTTAAGAGTGCATAGGCTGGCCAGACTTGGCCACATGTCATTGATTGGACCTTATATTGCACTACGCCGCGGCCACTATGCCCTAGAATTTAGACACTCAGCTATGTTTTTACCCGCCACTCAATGGGCACAATTCAACACGTACATGGTTGAATGTCCGTTCTGTAGGGTCTACCCCAAATTCAATATCGCAGACTGCATACCATTATAAATTAGGCGTCATGTTCGACTGGCTCGGGAATAGAAACCATGCAGCGAGAGGAAGCTTTGGGCAACTAAGGACTCCCTCGTAATTAGCCACCGCAGTAAAACTTCTACTTTTTGGCGAACCTGACCTATTACATTTAATGCGCAAACAAAATGTTTTTATGACTTGTTCTCGCGATCAGTCTATAGTACTAGTACTACTTATCTGGTGTTGATCCTCAGTTTGTGAGGCCTAGTGGCCCGGGATCATCGGGAAAAAGCTCCTTCACAAAAACAAGGTAATTTCAGTGAAATCCAGTGAAATCGAGTACGACCAGATTTCTCAAGCTCGGTCGTAGTTACTTCGAATTACTTCGAATTTCTTCGAATTTCTTTGAGTTTTCAGTCATTATTCCTCGAATACCATCAAATTATTTTGAATTCGGTTGAAGTCGACATACATAAACATTGATTAAAACGAGATATCACAATCAAAAGATGTGAAAAGAAAAGAAAATATCAGCAAACTGAGAAGCAACTGACTCGGTGCCATATTCATAGCTTGATTTATTCTTCGACCATTGCATCGAGATCGAGATAGTCGCAAGTGCTTGATGAGGCAGTGGACGCCGAGTTCTCGATTGCACTGGTGTTGAGTTAGTCAGAGTGCCCAACAATGAAGAATGGCGCAAGCAAGACGCACCTGACTGCCTTGTAAAGCCGTGCCATCAGTGCATGGTACTTCTTTATACTGCCATTGAAGATGCGGTTGAGAGTCGCTTGGTGAGCCTTGTAAACACCGACGTGGGAGGAGGCATTGAATGATTTGACTTGCGCATTTGAAGGCGGGTTGCCGCTACTCCAATCCTTCAATATCGCATAAATCTGTGGAGAATGTTATGTAGTCAGTATACAGAGTTTGAAACAGTATCACAGCCGGTGCCTACCATAGTTGCAGTCAAACACACCATAGCCACCGGTAGCTCTGGCTCATTGTTTCCATCTAAGACAGAAATGAAATCATCATGGCACTGACTGCCAAATGAGTCCTCGCCGCCATCAAAGAATGACAATCGGATGATGTCAATGGTAGCCTCATCACAAAACGGTTGGTCCCCAAGGACCTTACCCTGGGTAGTAGATGAGAATCAGAGAAATGAAGAGAGAGATAACAAAATACTAAACAGACCTTGGCATCGGTTGGAAAAATATACTTGTGACTTTTAAGAAGGTCTTCTACCTTGTCAGCGCAGCCTTTCTGGAGTCCAAAATGTGATACAACAATTTGATGTGCGAGCTTCTTGAGATTGGTGCGGAAGGAGCTCATTCGTCCCTCCGGCTTGTAAGTGTATTAGTTTCATTCAAATAACCATGCAAAAAGAGTACATACGATCCCGGCCAGAGCCAGTGCGTAATCAAAGTCGTGCTTCATCCTCTTTAATATCGCATATTCCTTGCGCTTCCCAGCAGCGGTATGGACCGCTTCCAGGGCCATCTTTCGCTTCTGAGTGATGTTGGGGAATGTGTTGTCGAAGAGAGAGGCTTTCTTGAGTTCGAACATGGCGGCCTTCAACACATTCTGTATCCGGGTGTTTTGAGCCTTGAGGTTGATAGAGCCGTCTGCTGAGTAGACTAGATCTGTGAATATGGGCCATGTAAAAGAATGATCAGACTCAGAAGCTGACACATGAGTGACATCTGAAGCTGGCCGCGGCGGCACCACAGTCTCCACAAATTTAGGTCTCTACACAGTGTGATGTGAGACGGAATCATGGGAGTGTGCAGTGGAACACGTCACCTCAAGGTCTTGTTGTTACGCACTCAAATAGATCTGTTATGCGGAGCCCTAAGAGGGGCGTCGTCCGCTAACGTTCGTGACGTAACCGGAAGGGTCCGGTGTAGCGACTGAGACTGGCGACGTCGAGTCGGCAGATATCAGAGACGCGCGTGTCACGTGACTTCTAAGACGGATGTCTTCAAAGTCATTGACGTTCTCAAAGTAAGGACAGTCTTGTCCGAACGATGAGGTGGTCGATCGAGGTAGACTTAGGCGCGATGAGCACCTAAGAAAAGATACTAGAGACTGAAGCTGAGGGGGCTTCAGAGGGAAGTATGTTCGAGGGAAGATTGAGTAGATTCAAGTTAGGGAATCTAGTACAGAGTGACCGACTACTTATACTAAGTGGAAAGGGTTAAGGGCAAGGCTACCGTACTGTAGGTAAGGGCAAAGGGGAGACGGAAAGGGTATAGGTACGATGGTGGCAGAGCCTGATTAGTGATGTAAGGTCGAATGCGGAATGAGACCGAGAAACGTTGGAACGAGCCAACGGTAAATGATACAATGTGCAGCATGCACGAGTCAAAGGAAAGATAAGACAAGATAAGGAAAGCCACATTGGTGGCACGAGTCAGAACGAGTCATAGCCCGAAGGCACGTGCGCACGTTGGTGCGATAGGAGGGGGATGAGGGACGGGAACGGTCCCGAGGATCCGGTCAACGGATAGTCGGTAGAGAAGTGCGAGCCGGAGGCATACGAGGGCGAGGACGAAGGGGAAAAATGATAGGGGGGCCATGTAGCCGATGTTACTTGTAACACTTGTCGTTCTTCTAGCTTGCTCTTTTTCTTCTTGTCTTTCTTCTTGTCTGGCTGGTGTTTGGTGACGGCTGTTGCTTCACGGTAATATGGCTTGGAATGACCATCAGAGGCTTTGTCAGCAACATCAACTTGAGGAACACCGGCAGTAGTGCCAGAGGCCATCCATTCAGATACATTGCTACCTGTGCGCACAAAATGGGGAATCTATGTCAAAAGGTCAATTTCAATGTTTCTGACAATGGGGTCAAGTACCTCTTTAATGAGTTCCTCCTGGGAGAGTGACTCAAAGTCATCATCCTCAGGAACTTCCATGTCGTTGTCTGATTTTTCAGATGCATCGTCACTCTCTCCGTATTCACTAACAGTGTCACTATCTTCAATTGACACCGTGGCTGATTTCGAAGAGTGCGTTGATCTCTCACGACCTCGACTTTCAGCATGACTGATAACTTCATGTGCTTCTTGACCACGGTCTGCTGTTGAGTATCTCATCTGTCTCAAGTAGCAGTCTGTAACTAACCATTGTTGTGATCTAGCTTTTTTGCAGGTATCTTCCGTGCTAATTTGGCTGCAGGTGCTGATTGCAGTCCAGTTACTGTGGGTGCGCGCTTATGACTGTTGGCCGTTGTCTCATTCCAAACTGAAATCAGGTGCGTTTTAGTAACTGCTTTCTAACTGTGCAAGTGCTAACCTTTCCGCTCTAAGGCCTTTATCTTCGACGACCGTTGCAATGGTTCTTGATGATTGTGAGTCCCTCACAATTTTCTTTTATGTACTACTTACTATCTGTATCGCCTTGATTTTCACCACCAGATTCTTGACTCGCCTTGGCCTTTGTTTTGCTGTTCCGCTTGTGGGCGGCTATTTCTGACGGTGTTAGAGATGCTCTGGGAGGCATGCTGATGAGGGGGCAAACGGGAGGAAGGACTGAATGCTGATGAGGGGGCAAACGGGAGGAAGGACTGAAAAAAACTGCAAGGTTCGCAGTCCGCTGCCATTTTGAAGCTTGTAAGTTTGTTTGTTGCTGCCACAGGGCCGCATGCCATCACGTTAAATTTTGCAACTAAACCTTTTCTGACCTGGATCTTCACCAACAGGGTGCGTTTGGTATTGCTTTCACTTTTGCACTTTGTGAGGGCGTGTCTGCTGGGGTACTGCTTTCGCTCTTGCACTTTGTGAGGGTGCGTCTGCCAGTGGTAATACTTTCACTTTTGCACTTTGTGAGGGCGTATTAGTCCACTGTCATTTGGTTGCTGTGCTGTATGTTATCACGTCAATTTTTGCAACTAAACCTTTTCTGACTTGGCTCTATCAACAGCCCACGCACACTATTTGGATACCTTTGTCTCTTTACGCATGCTGTTCGGATACCTTCGTCTCTTTATCTACGCCTGTTTCTCGCCTGTTTCTCTACTGTCAGAATGAACACTTGCCCAGGCTGTGCAAAAAACTTCGAGCATACTGGATACGCTCATCACCTAGCCCAGACCATAAATCCATCATGCGCTGCTCAACTACAACTTTCTGGTCTTTTTCCAGAGTCGAGCGATAACGATTCTGATGGTCTTGCAGAGGATGGAGATACTGACAGTCTCAATGGAGGAGATGCAGAATTTACAGGAGACTACTTTGGCTACTACGATGAACAAGATCTGGAATGGCCAGACGATAACCACGATGAGCTCCCCTTGGAATCTGATGGAGAGGATGAAGAGTATCATGACACAGCACTTGAGCATGGGTGGGAACACCCTGCAGATCCTGTCCAGCAGGATATCAATGGTGGGGATGATTTCGAAAACTCGGACAACTCGGACACACTGTCACAATCACTCCCAGCCAAACGACAAGAAGCAGAGGCGCCCCTTGGTCACCAGCCCATTGTTGAGAAATTTCCAAGGCGCCATGCAGGTGCTCCAGTCCACCACTCCCGCACTACAGCTTTCGAGTCTTATAAGAATGTACTGCAAGGTGCAGAAAACGTTTGGGCCCCCTTCGTGTCTCGCACAGATTACGAGGTCGCAAAGTGGGCAAAACTTCGTAGTTCTGGCTCAACTGCTTTTTCCGAGCTGCTTGCAATCGATGGTGTGAGCTTTCTCAATTGGATCATGATGGGCCGATATTTACGATGACATTTATATAGCTTCGTGAAGCCTTGGGTCTTTCATACCAGAACTCCCGTGAACTCAATCAAATTATCGACCGACAGTTACCATGTCAACGACCGCGTTTCAAACACGAAGAAATTATTGTTGCAGACGAGGCATTTGATGTTTACTCGCGCGACGTCATGGAGTGTGTCAAAGCTCTTTATTCAGATCCTGAATTCTCACCACATCTCAACTATGCTCCTGAACGCCATTATGCCGATGCCGACAAGACTATCCGAATGTATCATGATATCCATACAGGCAAGTGGTGGTGGTCCACCCAGGCAAGTCGTCAGACAATCTGTTCGAGTCATATTGAACTTAATGGAACCTCTTTTAGAAAGAACTTGAAACAAAGAAACCGGGAGCAACAGTCATACCCATTATCCTTTCGTCTGACAAGACACAGGTCACTATGTTTAGAAACAAATCTGCCTATCCAGTCTACATGACAATAGGCAATATTCCGAAGGAGATCCGTCGAAAACCATCTAAACGAGCGTGGATTCTGCTTGCCTATCTACCAACTTCGAAACTCGATCATATCACAAACAAGGCTGCTAGGCGTCGAACGGCAACTAATTTGTTTCACGCTTGTTTGCGCCGCATTCTTGAGCCTCTGAAAGTCCCTGGCGAGGATGGCGTTGCTATGGCCAGTGGGGATGGTGCTGTGCGTCGAGGGCATCCGATTGTCGCTTGTTACTCCGCAGATTACCCAGAACAGCTGTTGACGACTGGGGTAAAGTCAGGAGAGTGCCCGAAGTGTGATGTCCCACACAAGGAGTTGGGAAGTCCGCATTTCCCGGTAAACCTGCGAGACCTCAATGCAATTCTTGCCGCATTGTCCCTCGTCGACGAGGATTATGACCTGTGGAGACGAGCGTGCCAGGAGTGTGGCATTAAGCCTGTCTTCAAACCATTCTGGCTGGATCTCCCGCACACCAACATATTCCAATCCATCACGCCGGATGTGTTGCATCAGCTCTACCAGGGTATCATAAAGCACCTCACTGAGTGGATCAAGGAGGCATGTAGCGAAGCTGAGATCGACGCTCGTTGTCGTAGGCTTCCCCCAAACCACAACATCCGCTTGTTTCTGAAAGGAATCAGTCACCTCTCACGTGTTAGTGGAACAGAGCATAACCAGATCTGTCGCTTCCTGCTTGGTATTGTCATTGGCATACAGTTGCCTGGAAATCTCAATAGTGGTCGCCTTACTCGTGCCATTCGCGGCATCCTTGATTTCCTTTACCTTGCTCAATACCCTTCTCACACAGATCAAACTCTAGCACTGCTCGATGATGCCTTGACACGCTTTCACGATAACAAGGATATCTTCCTTGATCTTGGGATCCGATCGAATTTCAACCTCCCGAAGCTTCATTCCTTCCGTCACTATGTACATATGATCAAAATGTATGGCACGACCGACAACTACAACACCGAGTACACCGAACGCTTACATATTGACCTCACGAAGGATGCTTACAGGGCTACCAACCATAAAGACGAGTATAGTCAAATGACGCTCTGGCTCGAAAGACGTGAGAAGATGTTGTGGCATGATAACTTTGTTAAGTGGCGTCTGGTTGGTGATCTTGCCTCACAAGAAAGGCCACCACCAGACATGGATTATCGTCGGGCAATCAAGATGACGAAACACCCGACCGTCAGACGTGTTCCATTGGATCACATTGTGCAGGACTATGGCGCCACTTTTTTCACAGCAGCATTGGCTCGTTATGTGGTTGGCAGGAATCAACCTGGTTTATCTGCAGCGCAACTGGAACGAGAGGCTGCTCATATCATTCTTCCCTTTGATGCTGTGGCTACATTCCACAGGATCAAATTTCACGCAATCGATGCTCACGGGTTCCAGGACTCGAGTGTAACAGTAGATTCTGTGCATTCTCAACCATCGCGAAAGGACAAGAGAGGGCACACGATCCCCGCACGCTTTGATACTGTTTTGGTCAACGAAGGGGATGGTGGGATAACGGGCGTGAATGGTGCGTTTGCATTTGTGTGAACACGGCCGTTAATCTGACTTTATTCCAAAAAGGATACCGTGTTGCGCAAGTTCGCGTCGTCTTCACGCTGACAAGTCAAGCTACAAATTTGTTATTCCCCGCTGGACCTCTAAAACCACCCGCCCACCTTGCGTATGTGGAATGGTTCACACCCTTCCAGCAACCTGAATCACACCATGGGCTGTACAAAATTTGCCGTCTGATGCGTCATGGAGAGCGTCTTGCAAGCATTATCGATGTATCGGACATCCGCAGGAGTGTTCATCTTTTTCCAAATTTCGGTGCAGTAGTACCTCGTGAATGGACGAGCAGTACCGTTCTGGAGCTCTGTCCCAGCTTCTTTGTAAACTCGTTCAGTGACCGACACGCTTATTTAACTATTGTTTGAGGAATATAACGAGATTCGTTGAAATACTCTCGAAATACATGTAATTTAACAGATTCGTTGAAATACTCTCGAAATACATGTAGTTTAACAGATTCCCTGAAATTCCTTCTTTTTTGAGCCATTTTGTGAAGGAGGTTTTCTCTGATGATTCTCATCAATGTACCGCTATTCAAATCGGGTCTGCGTTGATGTCGGACCACCGTCGGACGTTCAAACGTTCAGCGCTCAGCTGTGTGCACAGTGACATGAATGGAAGCTTGATACACCATATCATTATCATTAAAATTATTTAGCTGACCTGCAGACAGGTGATAGTGGAGCCTTGCGCGCTGATTGAACGCTCATTTCAATTTGTTGATCGAACTATCTGGTCCGGAACTAGTGGAATCTGCGGGAGATCACATAGCTTCCTCGTCAACGTTGCGCTTCAACGTTTCAACCAGTGACCAAGTGAAATCGCACTTCGCTCCATGTATGATGTAAGGAATTCCTCCCTGGAAGTAAATATATTCTGTTATTGATTGTTTGTACTTCCATCGGGAACGGGTTGTACATTAATGCAGTGATATTTCCAACTCCAGGCTACGCTCCAGGTTTCACGCACTATCAGCAGATTTGAATAGTACTTAGGCTAGAGAACCTCGTCAGGCTGTGCTCCAGTCCCAAGGCTTCTGATTTGTGATATCACTAATGTCACCCAAGCGCCTCACGAAGGACCTGTGTCTACAGAATCCAGACGTATATAACCGCCAGGCTGGTTGCGGCTATGAGCATCGAGGAACATCTGTGTAAACGATCACGTCCACTCAACGTTGATGCATCAGCCAGACAATACAACTTCCCAGGAGTGCGTGTTCAAAGTTGATATGTTAATGTACCAACTAAACTCTGCTCTGTCTCAAGGAAAACTCCCTTTGAACAGGCCTGGGAGGAGTATCGCACAACCATCAAGTCGTCTCAGACCAAAAAGGTCAAATTCATCGAAAGATGCTCCCAGTTTGCTTCAGAATGGCGGGATCCTGTTATAGCCATAAATGAGGCGATCACAGAGGTGGAGGGTCAGCATTCCCAGCAACAATCCCAGAAGGTGGTTAGCAAGTATCTGCTCCCATTCGTGGATGCCTTGGAGGGTTTCACTGGTATTGTAGATGCATTGAGTGAATTCTATGCTCGTCGTAAATGTCCTCCTGGATATTGACCATCTTGTTTTAGCCACCTTGAATCCTATCGCATCGATCGTCTGGGGCTGTCTCAAGGTCGCTCTCAATGCAAGTACCAAGTTCTAGTCGAACATTAATTTTAGTGACGATCATTGCTCAACTGTACTTTTTTTCCCAGAGCCTTGGTCAATGCGCGAGACTCTTTGAAAACATCCACTGCGAGTTGGATTCTCTCGGTGGTCATCTAAAGAATATTGCTGTCTACGGCGACCTGTACCAAAAAAATGCAGACATGCAGGAGGTCCTCTGCAACGCTTACATCAATGTTATCCGGTTCTGGTATAGAGTTGATAAAGAATGCACTAAGTCAGGTCAGAGCGATGTTTGTAATGACAACAGAGCTTGATTTGACAATAGGCTTAGGACTAAAGTTCGGGACACCCTTTAGCACAAAGAAGTTGGGAGGTATCATAAACGACATGCATTGTGACGCTGAGAAGATTAAAGACTGCACCGGTCGACTTGGTCAGCAAGAGTCGAGGGAGTACCGTCAGGCGAATGAAGCAGCCCGGCGGGAGTCAGATGAAGCACATAAATGGGACATAGTCTCGGATTGGCTGTCATCAGATTCAAAATCCTTGAATGATCTATGTTTCGCACAGCAAGAGGAGAACTTACGTGGCCGTAGCCAAATCACTTGCCAATGGCTGTTTTCCCATGACAAATTTTTCCAATGGAGGGACAATCCCTCGTCATCACCGATCTTGTGGATCCATGGTCCGCCTGGATCTGGGAAATCGACATTGTGTTCAAGCGCCATCGAATCCCTAACCAAAAGCTCAGGATCAAATGTAGTGATTTATCACTTTTATGACTTCGCGCAGCATCTTTCACTACAGCAGACGTTGTCTATTCTCGCGCGACAATTGCTCGAATACCGCCAACGCCTGCAGAAAATTCCGGATGAATTGCAGAAACTTATGCATGCGCCCGAATCGCCCCTCGGAAGGGCTCAAAAAATCATCAAGGCATTAATTGAGGGACATTCGAGAATCTACTTCTTTCTCGATGGTCTGGATGAAGAAACTACGACGAAGAGTTCATGGAACAATGTTGTATTAGTGCTTCGTTTTCTCGTCAAGCTCGCAGACGACTATCCTACCAAAGTTCGTGTCTGGTGTAGTAGCCAGCGCCGGGACCGCATTATCAAGGAATTCCAGGGACGCCCTAGCCTCGATATTGATGGCTATGCGAGGAGCGATCTTGCTTTGTACTTATCAGAAGAGGTGTCCAAGCTTCAATGGTCGAGTCCCTCCGACCAAGCTTGTATCCTGGAGACATTGAGAAGTCGTGCTGAATGTAGTTTTATCTGGGCAAAGCTCATGATAGATGCCCTCGAAGCGGGTTGGTCGACCGCTAGGATGGAGGAACTTCTAAAAGGGCTCCCAGAGACTTTGGAAAAGTATTATCACAGATTTTTTGAACGTATGGAGAGGTTCTACCGCCCACTAGCTTGGTACGATTGTCATTTACTCCACCAAATGTTTGGGATGCTGAACATACAACTGTGCAGCAAAGTTTTTTCACTTGTTATTTTTGCCCGACGTCCTTTGCGATTGGAAGAACTTACCGAGGCTGTGTGGTGCTTGGAGAGTGAGCCCCACAGAGAACTCCAGCACAAGGCCAAGCCCAATGTCAACAGTATCCGTACCATCGTCCAACCCTTCATCGAATTCATCAACACCAATAGGACGGATGATTCTTGCACTGAGGAGCAGTATACCTGTCGTATCTTACATTCCACCCTGCGCGATTTCCTTGTGGACCATCCGAATATCCTGTGCGACAATTCCTCAGATCTTCGTATTAGCGCTGAGTGGCCAGCTCGTGCTTGTTTACGTTACCTGGGTCAATCTCGATATTCCGGCCTACTAGTCAGACAGGAGGGAAGGTGGCTTGATGCAAAGGAAGACCCGGTAGATTGCCACCCTTTGCTTGTGTATGCTGCCAAGTACTGGGACAAGCACCTTGACGACGTCACTATTGACATTGGTAGTATCGAGTCCTTCATCACTTCTCCTAACTTTCGGACCTGCATACAGGTCCAGAGCCTATGGGTAGAGGCACAATTCTCGTTCTTCTCCCGTCCCGACGAGGGCGATGGCTTCAACATGTATGTTCGGCGGGTGTTCCCGTCGTGGTTTGCGCGAGCTCAAACCGGTCCCGGTCAAAGGCTTTGGACAGACTTCCGCCAACTTTTGCACGAGTGGATATATTTCCTCAGCTGCGAGCAGTGTGGCGGGGAAAAGACATGCGAAATATTGCCCTACATCGGACAATTGGATCGCATATGGTTCGGAGCTCTTGGTCCAAACAATTTCCTGTCTCAATTGCAGGGCAGATGCATGAGTTTCGCTTTCCAAAAGGGTTTCGATTCTGATGCAGTCCAGTATGTTTTTGATGCGGTCAGTGAGGCAGGAGACAAAATCATGATATTACGGATACAGTCAGTCAATATGTTTTTC